>NC_136501.1:5672636-5715136 GCF_053919585.1 Euprymna scolopes
CCAAGAAAAAAAACCAAAGCTAAGTAAAAATTCCTAACTGTTCGCATATAATTTAAAGCTAATATTCTTTCCATTTTCAGGCATATTGTAACCGATAACTTTTCTTCACTTAAATAGACTATTTCGCCGCTTACAATGCCATGTCACTTAATTAATAAGTCAATGCTATAGTAAAGACAAACTCGGTAAAAAAAGAAATTATGCTAAGTTATTTAGAGGACATGAAAACCTTATTTAAATATCATTTCCACCGTGTTATAAATCTAGACTTATTGCATGTTCAATTATTGCATATATTAAAAAAAAAAACCTATAAATAATTAGATTTATTGAATTAAACCTAAAACTCTATGATTCTCAATTTATTGTTGGTTTTCCTTCACGACGGTTAAAACTTATTTCAACGAATCCTTACGCACCGTAAGTTTATTATTTAAATTCTTTCCTAAAGCTGTACTTTTCAACTGCACATTTCCTTTTCAGTTTTTTCCGCTTTTCACCTTGTACGTTACTTATGCCATTACTTTTACGTTATATCTATTAATATTTTATTTCCATCATATTTGTTTGAAACGCGTATTCAATTGTTAACATTAATACCCCTAAAAACGATACACATGTAAAGAAATATGTCGCGCCGCCAACTGGAACACTTTTCACTAAGTGACCCCCCTCCCTCTAAATCAGCCCACACCGTCTCCCTAATTAGATAGCATCTTGGGTACCACAAGTGCCATTTGACCGTATGAGGCCAAGTGAAACAAACGACCACCATGCTTTTTAGCCTCGAGTATCCAAGAAAAAAAAACCAAAGCTAAGTAAAAATTCCTAACTGTTCGCATATAATTTAAAGCTAATATTCTTTCCATTTTCAGGCATATTGTAACCGATAACTTTTCTTCACTTAAATAGACTATTTCGCCGCTTACAATGCCATGTCACTTAATTAATAAGTCAATGCTATAGTAAAGACAAACTCGGTAAAAAAAGAAATTATGCTAAGTTATTTAGAGGACATGAAAACCTTATTTAAATATCATTTCCACCGTGTTATAAATCTAGACTTATTGCATGTTCAATTATTGCATATATTAAAAAAAAAACCTATAAATAATTAGATTTATTGAATTAAACCTAAAACTCTATGATTCTCAATTTATTGTTGGTTTTCCTTCACGACGGTTAAAACTTATTTCAACGAATCCTTACGCACCGTAAGTTTATTATTTAAATTATTTCCTAAAGCTGTACTTTTCAACTGCACATTTCCTTTTCAGTTTTTTCCGCTTTTCACCTTGTACGTTACTTATGCCATTACTTTTACGTTATATCTATTAATATTTTATTTCCATCATATTTGTTTGAAATGCGTATTCAATTGTTAACATTAATACCCCTAAAAACGATACACATGTAAAGAAATATGTCGCGCCGCCAACTGGAACACTTTTCACTAAGTGACCCCCCTCCCTCTAAATCAG
This sequence comes from Euprymna scolopes, assembly GCF_053919585.1. Lineage (NCBI taxonomy): Eukaryota > Metazoa > Mollusca > Cephalopoda > Sepiida > Sepiolidae > Euprymna > Euprymna scolopes. Next base: position 5,674,118 of record NC_136501.1, read on the forward strand.
CCCACACCGTCTCCCTAATTAGATAGCATCTTGGTACCACAAGTGCCATTTGACCGTATGAGGCCAAGTGAAACAAACGACCACCATGCTTTTTAGCCTCGAGTATCCAAGAAAAAAAAACCAAAGCTAAGTAAAAATTCCTAACTGTTCGCATATAATTTAAAGCTAATATTCTTTCCATTTTCAGGCATATTGTAACCGATAACTTTTCTTCACTTAAATAGACTATTTCGCCGCTTACAATGCCATGTCACTTAATTAATAAGTCAATGCTATAGTAAAGACAAACTCGGTAAAAAAAGAAATTATGCTAAGTTATTTAGAGGACATGAAAACCTTATTTAAATATCATTTCCACCGTGTTATAAATCTAGACTTATTGCATGTTCAATTATTGCATATATTAAAAAAAAACCTATAAATAATTAGATTTATTGAATTAAACCTAAAACTCTATGATTCTCAATTTATTGTTGGTTTTCCTTCACGACGGTTAAAACTTATTTCAACGAATCCTTACGCACCGTAAGTTTATTATTTAAATTATTTCCTAAAGCTGTACTTTTCAACTGCACATTTCCTTTTCAGTTTTTTCCGCTTTTCACCTTGTACGTTACTTATGCCATTACTTTTACGTTATATCTATTAATATTTTATTTCCATCATATTTGTTTGAAATGCGTATTCAATTGTTAACATTAATACCCCTAAAAACGATACACATGTAAAGAAATATGTCGCGCCGCCAACTGGAACACTTTTCACTAAGTGACCCCCCTCCCTCTAAATCAGCCCACACCGTCTCCCTAATTAGATAGCATCTTGGTACCACAAGTGCCATTTGACCGTATGAGGCCAAGTGAAACAAACGACCACCATGCTTTTTAGCCTCGAGTATCCAAGAAAAAAAAACCAAAGCTAAGTAAAAATTCCTAACTGTTCGCATATAATTTAAAGCTAATATTCTTTCCATTTTCAGGCATATTGTAACCGATAACTTTTCTTCACTTAAATAGACTATTTCGCCGCTTACAATGCCATGTCACTTAATTAATAAGTCAATGCTATAGTAAAGACAAACTCGGTAAAAAAAGAAATTATGCTAAGTTATTTAGAGGACATGAAAACCTTATTTAAATATCATTTCCACCGTGTTATAAATCTAGACTTATTGCATGTTCAATTATTGCATATATTAAAAAAAAACCTATAAATAATTAGATTTATTGAATTAAACCTAAAACTCTATGATTCTCAATTTATTGTTGGTTTTCCTTCACGACGGTTAAAACTTATTTCAACGAATCCTTACGCACCGTAAGTTTATTATTTAAATTATTTCCTAAAGCTGTACTTTTCAACTGCACATTTCCTTTTCAGTTTTTTCCGCTTTTCACCTTGTACGTTACTTATGCCATTACTTTTACGTTATATCTATTAATATTTTATTTCCATCATATTTGTTTGAAATGCGTATTCAATTGTTAACATTAATACCCCTAAAAACGATACACATGTAAAGAAATATGTCGCGCCGCCAACTGGAACACTTTTCACTAAGTGACCCCCCTCCCTCTAAATCAGCCCACACCGTCTCCCTAATTAGATAGCATCTTGGTACCACAAGTGCCATTTGACCGTATGAGGCCAAGTGAAACAAACGACCACCATGCTTTTTAGCCTCGAGTATCCAAGAAAAAAAAACCAAAGCTAAGTAAAAATTCCTAACTGTTCGCATATAATTTAAAGCTAATATTCTTTCCATTTTCAGGCATATTGTAACCGATAACTTTTCTTCACTTAAATAGACTATTTCGCCGCTTACAATGCCATGTCACTTAATTAATAAGTCAATGCTATAGTAAAGACAAACTCGGTAAAAAAAGAAATTATGCTAAGTTATTTAGAGGACATGAAAACCTTATTTAAATATCATTTCCACCGTGTTATAAATCTAGACTTATTGCATGTTCAATTATTGCATATATTAAAAAAAAACCTATAAATAATTAGATTTATTGAATTAAACCTAAAACTCTATGATTCTCAATTTATTGTTGGTTTTCCTTCACGACGGTTAAAACTTATTTCAACGAATCCTTACGCACCGTAAGTTTATTATTTAAATTATTTCCTAAAGCTGTACTTTTCAACTGCACATTTCCTTTTCAGTTTTTTCCGCTTTTCACCTTGTACGTTACTTATGCCATTACTTTTACGTTATATCTATTAATATTTTATTTCCATCATATTTGTTTGAAATGCGTATTCAATTGTTAACATTAATACCCCTAAAAACGATACACATGTAAAGAAATATGTCGCGCCGCCAACTGGAACACTTTTCACTAAGTGACCCCCCTCCCTCTAAATCAGCCCACACCGTCTCCCTAATTAGATAGCATCTTGGTACCACAAGTGCCATTTGACCGTATGAGGCCAAGTGAAACAAACGACCACCATGCTTTTTAGCCTCGAGTATCCAAGAAAAAAAACCCAAAGCTAAGTAAAAATTCCTAACTGTTCGCATATAATTTAAAGCTAATATTCTTTCCATTTTCAGGCATATTGTAACCGATAACTTTTCTTCACTTAAATAGACTATTTCGCCGCTTACAATGCCATGTCACTTAATTAATAAGTCAATGCTATAGTAAAGACAAACTCGGTAAAAAAAGAAATTATGCTAAGTTATTTAGAGGACATGAAAACCTTATTTAAATATCATTTCCACCGTGTTATAAATCTAGACTTATTGCATGTTCAATTATTGCATATATTAAAAAAAAACCTATAAATAATTAGATTTATTGAATTAAACCTAAAACTCTATGATTCTCAATTTATTGTTGGTTTTCCTTCACGACGGTTAAAACTTATTTCAACGAATCCTTACGCACCGTAAGTTTATTATTTAAATTATTTCCTAAAGCTGTACTTTTCAACTGCACATTTCCTTTTCAGTTTTTTCCGCTTTTCACCTTGTACGTTACTTATGCCATTACTTTTACGTTATATCTATTAATATTTTATTTCCATCATATTTGTTTGAAATGCGTATTCAATTGTTAACATTAATACCCCTAAAAACGATACACATGTAAAGAAATATGTCGCGCCGCCAACTGGAACACTTTTCACTAAGTGACCCCCCTCCCTCTAAATCAGCCCACACCGTCTCCCTAATTAGATAGCATCTTGGTACCACAAGTGCCATTTGACCGTATGAGGCCAAGTGAAACAAACGACCACCATGCTTTTTAGCCTCGAGTATCCAAGAAAAAAAAAACCAAAGCTAAGTAAAAATTCCTAACTGTTCGCATATAATTTAAAGCTAATATTCTTTCCATTTTCAGGCATATTGTAACCGATAACTTTTCTTCACTTAAATAGACTATTTCGCCGCTTACAATGCCATGTCACTTAATTAATAAGTCAATGCTATAGTAAAGACAAACTCGGTAAAAAAAGAAATTATGCTAAGTTATTTAGAGGACATGAAAACCTTATTTAAATATCATTTCCACCGTGTTATAAATCTAGACTTATTGCATGTTCAATTATTGCATATATTAAAAAAAAACCTATAAATAATTAGATTTATTGAATTAAACCTAAAACTCTATGATTCTCAATTTATTGTTGGTTTTCCTTCACGACGGTTAAAACTTATTTCAACGAATCCTTACGCACCGTAAGTTTATTATTTAAATTATTTCCTAAAGCTGTACTTTTCAACTGCACATTTCCTTTTCAGTTTTTTCCGCTTTTCACCTTGTACGTTACTTATGCCATTACTTTTACGTTATATCTATTAATATTTTATTTCCATCATATTTGTTTGAAATGCGTATTCAATTGTTAACATTAATACCCCTAAAAACGATACACATGTAAAGAAATATGTCGCGCCGCCAACTGGAACACTTTTCACTAAGTGACCCCCCTCCCTCTAAATCAGCCCACACCGTCTCCCTAATTAGATAGCATCTTGGTACCACAAGTGCCATTTGACCGTATGAGGCCAAGTGAAACAAACGACCACCATGCTTTTTAGCCTCGAGTATCCAAGAAAAAAAAACCAAAGCTAAGTAAAAATTCCTAACTGTTCGCATATAATTTAAAGCTAATATTCTTTCCATTTTCAGGCATATTGTAACCGATAACTTTTCTTCACTTAAATAGACTATTTCGCCGCTTACAATGCCATGTCACTTAATTAATAAGTCAATGCTATAGTAAAGACAAACTCGGTAAAAAAAGAAATTATGCTAAGTTATTTAGAGGACATGAAAACCTTATTTAAATATCATTTCCACCGTGTTATAAATCTAGACTTATTGCATGTTCAATTATTGCATATATTAAAAAAAAACCTATAAATAATTAGATTTATTGAATTAAACCTAAAACTCTATGATTCTCAATTTATTGTTGGTTTTCCTTCACGACGGTTAAAACTTATTTCAACGAATCCTTACGCACCGTAAGTTTATTATTTAAATTATTTCCTAAAGCTGTACTTTTCAACTGCACATTTCCTTTTCAGTTTTTTCCGCTTTTCACCTTGTACGTTACTTATGCCATTACTTTTACGTTATATCTATTAATATTTTATTTCCATCATATTTGTTTGAAATGCGTATTCAATTGTTAACATTAATACCCCTAAAAACGATACACATGTAAAGAAATATGTCGCGCCGCCAACTGGAACACTTTTCACTAAGTGACCCCCCTCCCTCTAAATCAGCCCACACCGTCTCCCTAATTAGATAGCATCTTGGTACCACAAGTGCCATTTGACCGTATGAGGCCAAGTGAAACAAACGACCACCATGCTTTTTAGCCTCGAGTATCCAAGAAAAAAAAAACCAAAGCTAAGTAAAAATTCCTAACTGTTCGCATATAATTTAAAGCTAATATTCTTTCCATTTTCAGGCATATTGTAACCGATAACTTTTCTTCACTTAAATAGACTATTTCGCCGCTTACAATGCCATGTCACTTAATTAATAAGTCAATGCTATAGTAAAGACAAACTCGGTAAAAAAAGAAATTATGCTAAGTTATTTAGAGGACATGAAAACCTTATTTAAATATCATTTCCACCGTGTTATAAATCTAGACTTATTGCATGTTCAATTATTGCATATATTAAAAAAAAAACCTATAAATAATTAGATTTATTGAATTAAACCTAAAACTCTATGATTCTCAATTTATTGTTGGTTTTCCTTCACGACGGTTAAAACTTATTTCAACGAATCCTTACGCACCGTAAGTTTATTATTTAAATTATTTCCTAAAGCTGTACTTTTCAACTGCACATTTCCTTTTCAGTTTTTTCCGCTTTTCACCTTGTACGTTACTTATGCCATTACTTTTACGTTATATCTATTAATATTTTATTTCCATCATATTTGTTTGAAATGCGTATTCAATTGTTAACATTAATACCCCTAAAAACGATACACATGTAAAGAAATATGTCGCGCCGCCAACTGGAACACTTTTCACTAAGTGACCCCCCTCCCTCTAAATCAGCCCACACCGTCTCCCTAATTAGATAGCATCTTGGTACCACAAGTGCCATTTGACCGTATGAGGCCAAGTGAAACAAACGACCACCATGCTTTTTAGCCTCGAGTATCCAAGAAAAAAAAACCAAAGCTAAGTAAAAATTCCTAACTGTTCGCATATAATTTAAAGCTAATATTCTTTCCATTTTCAGGCATATTGTAACCGATAACTTTTCTTCACTTAAATAGACTATTTCGCCGCTTACAATGCCATGTCACTTAATTAATAAGTCAATGCTATAGTAAAGACAAACTCGGTAAAAAAAGAAATTATGCTAAGTTATTTAGAGGACATGAAAACCTTATTTAAATATCATTTCCACCGTGTTATAAATCTAGACTTATTGCATGTTCAATTATTGCATATATTAAAAAAAAACCTATAAATAATTAGATTTATTGAATTAAACCTAAAACTCTATGATTCTCAATTTATTGTTGGTTTTCCTTCACGACGGTTAAAACTTATTTCAACGAATCCTTACGCACCGTAAGTTTATTATTTAAATTATTTCCTAAAGCTGTACTTTTCAACTGCACATTTCCTTTTCAGTTTTTTCCGCTTTTCACCTTGTACGTTACTTATGCCATTACTTTTACGTTATATCTATTAATATTTTATTTCCATCATATTTGTTTGAAATGCGTATTCAATTGTTAACATTAATACCCCTAAAAACGATACACATGTAAAGAAATATGTCGCGCCGCCAACTGGAACACTTTTCACTAAGTGACCCCCCTCCCTCTAAATCAGCCCACACCGTCTCCCTAATTAGATAGCATCTTGGTACCACAAGTGCCATTTGACCGTATGAGGCCAAGTGAAACAAACGACCACCATGCTTTTTAGCCTCGAGTATCCAAGAAAAAAAAACCAAAGCTAAGTAAAAATTCCTAACTGTTCGCATATAATTTAAAGCTAATATTCTTTCCATTTTCAGGCATATTGTAACCGATAACTTTTCTTCACTTAAATAGACTATTTCGCCGCTTACAATGCCATGTCACTTAATTAATAAGTCAATGCTATAGTAAAGACAAACTCGGTAAAAAAAGAAATTATGCTAAGTTATTTAGAGGACATGAAAACCTTATTTAAATATCATTTCCACCGTGTTATAAATCTAGACTTATTGCATGTTCAATTATTGCATATATTAAAAAAAAACCTATAAATAATTAGATTTATTGAATTAAACCTAAAACTCTATGATTCTCAATTTATTGTTGGTTTTCCTTCACGACGGTTAAAACTTATTTCAACGAATCCTTACGCACCGTAAGTTTATTATTTAAATTATTTCCTAAAGCTGTACTTTTCAACTGCACATTTCCTTTTCAGTTTTTTCCGCTTTTCACCTTGTACGTTACTTATGCCATTACTTTTACGTTATATCTATTAATATTTTATTTCCATCATATTTGTTTGAAATGCGTATTCAATTGTTAACATTAATACCCCTAAAAACGATACACATGTAAAGAAATATGTCGCGCCGCCAACTGGAACACTTTTCACTAAGTGACCCCCCTCCCTCTAAATCAGCCCACACCGTCTCCCTAATTAGATAGCATCTTGGTACCACAAGTGCCATTTGACCGTATGAGGCCAAGTGAAACAAACGACCACCATGCTTTTTAGCCTCGAGTATCCAAGAAAAAAAAAACCAAAGCTAAGTAAAAATTCCTAACTGTTCGCATATAATTTAAAGCTAATATTCTTTCCATTTTCAGGCATATTGTAACCGATAACTTTTCTTCACTTAAATAGACTATTTCGCCGCTTACAATGCCATGTCACTTAATTAATAAGTCAATGCTATAGTAAAGACAAACTCGGTAAAAAAAGAAATTATGCTAAGTTATTTAGAGGACATGAAAACCTTATTTAAATATCATTTCCACCGTGTTATAAATCTAGACTTATTGCATGTTCAATTATTGCATATATTAAAAAAAAAACCTATAAATAATTAGATTTATTGAATTAAACCTAAAACTCTATGATTCTCAATTTATTGTTGGTTTTCCTTCACGACGGTTAAAACTTATTTCAACGAATCCTTACGCACCGTAAGTTTATTATTTAAATTATTTCCTAAAGCTGTACTTTTCAACTGCACATTTCCTTTTCAGTTTTTTCCGCTTTTCACCTTGTACGTTACTTATGCCATTACTTTTACGTTATATCTATTAATATTTTATTTCCATCATATTTGTTTGAAATGCGTATTCAATTGTTAACATTAATACCCCTAAAAACGATACACATGTAAAGAAATATGTCGCGCCGCCAACTGGAACACTTTTCACTAAGTGACCCCCCTCCCTCTAAATCAGCCCACACCGTCTCCCTAATTAGATAGCATCTTGGTACCACAAGTGCCATTTGACCGTATGAGGCCAAGTGAAACAAACGACCACCATGCTTTTTAGCCTCGAGTATCCAAGAAAAAAAAACCAAAGCTAAGTAAAAATTCCTAACTGTTCGCATATAATTTAAAGCTAATATTCTTTCCATTTTCAGGCATATTGTAACCGATAACTTTTCTTCACTTAAATAGACTATTTCGCCGCTTACAATGCCATGTCACTTAATTAATAAGTCAATGCTATAGTAAAGACAAACTCGGTAAAAAAAGAAATTATGCTAAGTTATTTAGAGGACATGAAAACCTTATTTAAATATCATTTCCACCGTGTTATAAATCTAGACTTATTGCATGTTCAATTATTGCATATATTAAAAAAAAACCTATAAATAATTAGATTTATTGAATTAAACCTAAAACTCTATGATTCTCAATTTATTGTTGGTTTTCCTTCACGACGGTTAAAACTTATTTCAACGAATCCTTACGCACCGTAAGTTTATTATTTAAATTATTTCCTAAAGCTGTACTTTTCAACTGCACATTTCCTTTTCAGTTTTTTCCGCTTTTCACCTTGTACGTTACTTATGCCATTACTTTTACGTTATATCTATTAATATTTTATTTCCATCATATTTGTTTGAAATGCGTATTCAATTGTTAACATTAATACCCCTAAAAACGATACACATGTAAAGAAATATGTCGCGCCGCCAACTGGAACACTTTTCACTAAGTGACCCCCCTCCCTCTAAATCAGCCCACACCGTCTCCCTAATTAGATAGCATCTTGGTACCACAAGTGCCATTTGACCGTATGAGGCCAAGTGAAACAAACGACCACCATGCTTTTTAGCCTCGAGTATCCAAGAAAAAAAAAACCAAAGCTAAGTAAAAATTCCTAACTGTTCGCATATAATTTAAAGCTAATATTCTTTCCATTTTCAGGCATATTGTAACCGATAACTTTTCTTCACTTAAATAGACTATTTCGCCGCTTACAATGCCATGTCACTTAATTAATAAGTCAATGCTATAGTAAAGACAAACTCGGTAAAAAAAGAAATTATGCTAAGTTATTTAGAGGACATGAAAACCTTATTTAAATATCATTTCCACCGTGTTATAAATCTAGACTTATTGCATGTTCAATTATTGCATATATTAAAAAAAAACCTATAAATAATTAGATTTATTGAATTAAACCTAAAACTCTATGATTCTCAATTTATTGTTGGTTTTCCTTCACGACGGTTAAAACTTATTTCAACGAATCCTTACGCACCGTAAGTTTATTATTTAAATTATTTCCTAAAGCTGTACTTTTCAACTGCACATTTCCTTTTCAGTTTTTTCCGCTTTTCACCTTGTACGTTACTTATGCCATTACTTTTACGTTATATCTATTAATATTTTATTTCCATCATATTTGTTTGAAATGCGTATTCAATTGTTAACATTAATACCCCTAAAAACGATACACATGTAAAGAAATATGTCGCGCCGCCAACTGGAACACTTTTCACTAAGTGACCCCCCTCCCTCTAAATCAGCCCACACCGTCTCCCTAATTAGATAGCATCTTGGTACCACAAGTGCCATTTGACCGTATGAGGCCAAGTGAAACAAACGACCACCATGCTTTTTAGCCTCGAGTATCCAAGAAAAAAAAACCAAAGCTAAGTAAAAATTCCTAACTGTTCGCATATAATTTAAAGCTAATATTCTTTCCATTTTCAGGCATATTGTAACCGATAACTTTTCTTCACTTAAATAGACTATTTCGCCGCTTACAATGCCATGTCACTTAATTAATAAGTCAATGCTATAGTAAAGACAAACTCGGTAAAAAAAGAAATTATGCTAAGTTATTTAGAGGACATGAAAACCTTATTTAAATATCATTTCCACCGTGTTATAAATCTAGACTTATTGCATGTTCAATTATTGCATATATTAAAAAAAAACCTATAAATAATTAGATTTATTGAATTAAACCTAAAACTCTATGATTCTCAATTTATTGTTGGTTTTCCTTCACGACGGTTAAAACTTATTTCAACGAATCCTTACGCACCGTAAGTTTATTATTTAAATTATTTCCTAAAGCTGTACTTTTCAACTGCACATTTCCTTTTCAGTTTTTTCCGCTTTTCACCTTGTACGTTACTTATGCCATTACTTTTACGTTATATCTATTAATATTTTATTTCCATCATATTTGTTTGAAATGCGTATTCAATTGTTAACATTAATACCCCTAAAAACGATACACATGTAAAGAAATATGTCGCGCCGCCAACTGGAACACTTTTCACTAAGTGACCCCCCTCCCTCTAAATCAGCCCACACCGTCTCCCTAATTAGATAGCATCTTGGTACCACAAGTGCCATTTGACCGTATGAGGCCAAGTGAAACAAACGACCACCATGCTTTTTAGCCTCGAGTATCCAAGAAAAAAAAACCAAAGCTAAGTAAAAATTCCTAACTGTTCGCATATAATTTAAAGCTAATATTCTTTCCATTTTCAGGCATATTGTAACCGATAACTTTTCTTCACTTAAATAGACTATTTCGCCGCTTACAATGCCATGTCACTTAATTAATAAGTCAATGCTATAGTAAAGACAAACTCGGTAAAAAAAGAAATTATGCTAAGTTATTTAGAGGACATGAAAACCTTATTTAAATATCATTTCCACCGTGTTATAAATCTAGACTTATTGCATGTTCAATTATTGCATATATTAAAAAAAAACCTATAAATAATTAGATTTATTGAATTAAACCTAAAACTCTATGATTCTCAATTTATTGTTGGTTTTCCTTCACGACGGTTAAAACTTATTTCAACGAATCCTTACGCACCGTAAGTTTATTATTTAAATTATTTCCTAAAGCTGTACTTTTCAACTGCACATTTCCTTTTCAGTTTTTTCCGCTTTTCACCTTGTACGTTACTTATGCCATTACTTTTACGTTATATCTATTAATATTTTATTTCCATCATATTTGTTTGAAATGCGTATTCAATTGTTAACATTAATACCCCTAAAAACGATACACATGTAAAGAAATATGTCGCGCCGCCAACTGGAACACTTTTCACTAAGTGACCCCCCTCCCTCTAAATCAGCCCACACCGTCTCCCTAATTAGATAGCATCTTGGTACCACAAGTGCCATTTGACCGTATGAGGCCAAGTGAAACAAACGACCACCATGCTTTTTAGCCTCGAGTATCCAAGAAAAAAAAAACCAAAGCTAAGTAAAAATTCCTAACTGTTCGCATATAATTTAAAGCTAATATTCTTTCCATTTTCAGGCATATTGTAACCGATAACTTTTCTTCACTTAAATAGACTATTTCGCCGCTTACAATGCCATGTCACTTAATTAATAAGTCAATGCTATAGTAAAGACAAACTCGGTAAAAAAAGAAATTATGCTAAGTTATTTAGAGGACATGAAAACCTTATTTAAATATCATTTCCACCGTGTTATAAATCTAGACTTATTGCATGTTCAATTATTGCATATATTAAAAAAAAACCTATAAATAATTAGATTTATTGAATTAAACCTAAAACTCTATGATTCTCAATTTATTGTTGGTTTTCCTTCACGACGGTTAAAACTTATTTCAACGAATCCTTACGCACCGTAAGTTTATTATTTAAATTATTTCCTAAAGCTGTACTTTTCAACTGCACATTTCCTTTTCAGTTTTTTCCGCTTTTCACCTTGTACGTTACTTATGCCATTACTTTTACGTTATATCTATTAATATTTTATTTCCATCATATTTGTTTGAAATGCGTATTCAATTGTTAACATTAATACCCCTAAAAACGATACACATGTAAAGAAATATGTCGCGCCGCCAACTGGAACACTTTTCACTAAGTGACCCCCCTCCCTCTAAATCAGCCCACACCGTCTCCCTAATTAGATAGCATCTTGGTACCACAAGTGCCATTTGACCGTATGAGGCCAAGTGAAACAAACGACCACCATGCTTTTTAGCCTCGAGTATCCAAGAAAAAAAAACCAAAGCTAAGTAAAAATTCCTAACTGTTCGCATATAATTTAAAGCTAATATTCTTTCCATTTTCAGGCATATTGTAACCGATAACTTTTCTTCACTTAAATAGACTATTTCGCCGCTTACAATGCCATGTCACTTAATTAATAAGTCAATGCTATAGTAAAGACAAACTCGGTAAAAAAAGAAATTATGCTAAGTTATTTAGAGGACATGAAAACCTTATTTAAATATCATTTCCACCGTGTTATAAATCTAGACTTATTGCATGTTCAATTATTGCATATATTAAAAAAAAACCTATAAATAATTAGATTTATTGAATTAAACCTAAAACTCTATGATTCTCAATTTATTGTTGGTTTTCCTTCACGACGGTTAAAACTTATTTCAACGAATCCTTACGCACCGTAAGTTTATTATTTAAATTATTTCCTAAAGCTGTACTTTTCAACTGCACATTTCCTTTTCAGTTTTTTCCGCTTTTCACCTTGTACGTTACTTATGCCATTACTTTTACGTTATATCTATTAATATTTTATTTCCATCATATTTGTTTGAAATGCGTATTCAATTGTTAACATTAATACCCCTAAAAACGATACACATGTAAAGAAATATGTCGCGCCGCCAACTGGAACACTTTTCACTAAGTGACCCCCCTCCCTCTAAATCAGCCCACACCGTCTCCCTAATTAGATAGCATCTTGGTACCACAAGTGCCATTTGACCGTATGAGGCCAAGTGAAACAAACGACCACCATGCTTTTTAGCCTCGAGTATCCAAGAAAAAAAAAACCAAAGCTAAGTAAAAATTCCTAACTGTTCGCATATAATTTAAAGCTAATATTCTTTCCATTTTCAGGCATATTGTAACCGATAACTTTTCTTCACTTAAATAGACTATTTCGCCGCTTACAATGCCATGTCACTTAATTAATAAGTCAATGCTATAGTAAAGACAAACTCGGTAAAAAAAGAAATTATGCTAAGTTATTTAGAGGACATGAAAACCTTATTTAAATATCATTTCCACCGTGTTATAAATCTAGACTTATTGCATGTTCAATTATTGCATATATTAAAAAAAAAACCTATAAATAATTAGATTTATTGAATTAAACCTAAAACTCTATGATTCTCAATTTATTGTTGGTTTTCCTTCACGACGGTTAAAACTTATTTCAACGAATCCTTACGCACCGTAAGTTTATTATTTAAATTATTTCCTAAAGCTGTACTTTTCAACTGCACATTTCCTTTTCAGTTTTTTCCGCTTTTCACCTTGTACGTTACTTATGCCATTACTTTTACGTTATATCTATTAATATTTTATTTCCATCATATTTGTTTGAAATGCGTATTCAATTGTTAACATTAATACCCCTAAAAACGATACACATGTAAAGAAATATGTCGCGCCGCCAACTGGAACACTTTTCACTAAGTGACCCCCCTCCCTCTAAATCAGCCCACACCGTCTCCCTAATTAGATAGCATCTTGGTACCACAAGTGCCATTTGACCGTATGAGGCCAAGTGAAACAAACGACCACCATGCTTTTTAGCCTCGAGTATCCAAGAAAAAAAAACCAAAGCTAAGTAAAAATTCCTAACTGTTCGCATATAATTTAAAGCTAATATTCTTTCCATTTTCAGGCATATTGTAACCGATAACTTTTCTTCACTTAAATAGACTATTTCGCCGCTTACAATGCCATGTCACTTAATTAATAAGTCAATGCTATAGTAAAGACAAACTCGGTAAAAAAAGAAATTATGCTAAGTTATTTAGAGGACATGAAAACCTTATTTAAATATCATTTCCACCGTGTTATAAATCTAGACTTATTGCATGTTCAATTATTGCATATATTAAAAAAAAACCTATAAATAATTAGATTTATTGAATTAAACCTAAAACTCTATGATTCTCAATTTATTGTTGGTTTTCCTTCACGACGGTTAAAACTTATTTCAACGAATCCTTACGCACCGTAAGTTTATTATTTAAATTATTTCCTAAAGCTGTACTTTTCAACTGCACATTTCCTTTTCAGTTTTTTCCGCTTTTCACCTTGTACGTTACTTATGCCATTACTTTTACGTTATATCTATTAATATTTTATTTCCATCATATTTGTTTGAAATGCGTATTCAATTGTTAACATTAATACCCCTAAAAACGATACACATGTAAAGAAATATGTCGCGCCGCCAACTGGAACACTTTTCACTAAGTGACCCCCCTCCCTCTAAATCAGCCCACACCGTCTCCCTAATTAGATAGCATCTTGGTACCACAAGTGCCATTTGACCGTATGAGGCCAAGTGAAACAAACGACCACCATGCTTTTTAGCCTCGAGTATCCAAGAAAAAAAAACCAAAGCTAAGTAAAAATTCCTAACTGTTCGCATATAATTTAAAGCTAATATTCTTTCCATTTTCAGGCATATTGTAACCGATAACTTTTCTTCACTTAAATAGACTATTTCGCCGCTTACAATGCCATGTCACTTAATTAATAAGTCAATGCTATAGTAAAGACAAACTCGGTAAAAAAAGAAATTATGCTAAGTTATTTAGAGGACATGAAAACCTTATTTAAATATCATTTCCACCGTGTTATAAATCTAGACTTATTGCATGTTCAATTATTGCATATATTAAAAAAAAACCTATAAATAATTAGATTTATTGAATTAAACCTAAAACTCTATGATTCTCAATTTATTGTTGGTTTTCCTTCACGACGGTTAAAACTTATTTCAACGAATCCTTACGCACCGTAAGTTTATTATTTAAATTATTTCCTAAAGCTGTACTTTTCAACTGCACATTTCCTTTTCAGTTTTTTCCGCTTTTCACCTTGTACGTTACTTATGCCATTACTTTTACGTTATATCTATTAATATTTTATTTCCATCATATTTGTTTGAAATGCGTATTCAATTGTTAACATTAATACCCCTAAAAACGATACACATGTAAAGAAATATGTCGCGCCGCCAACTGGAACACTTTTCACTAAGTGACCCCCCTCCCTCTAAATCAGCCCACACCGTCTCCCTAATTAGATAGCATCTTGGTACCACAAGTGCCATTTGACCGTATGAGGCCAAGTGAAACAAACGACCACCATGCTTTTTAGCCTCGAGTATCCAAGAAAAAAAAACCAAAGCTAAGTAAAAATTCCTAACTGTTCGCATATAATTTAAAGCTAATATTCTTTCCATTTTCAGGCATATTGTAACCGATAACTTTTCTTCACTTAAATAGACTATTTCGCCGCTTACAATGCCATGTCACTTAATTAATAAGTCAATGCTATAGTAAAGACAAACTCGGTAAAAAAAGAAATTATGCTAAGTTATTTAGAGGACATGAAAACCTTATTTAAATATCATTTCCACCGTGTTATAAATCTAGACTTATTGCATGTTCAATTATTGCATATATTAAAAAAAAACCTATAAATAATTAGATTTATTGAATTAAACCTAAAACTCTATGATTCTCAATTTATTGTTGGTTTTCCTTCACGACGGTTAAAACTTATTTCAACGAATCCTTACGCACCGTAAGTTTATTATTTAAATTATTTCCTAAAGCTGTACTTTTCAACTGCACATTTCCTTTTCAGTTTTTTCCGCTTTTCACCTTGTACGTTACTTATGCCATTACTTTTACGTTATATCTATTAATATTTTATTTCCATCATATTTGTTTGAAATGCGTATTCAATTGTTAACATTAATACCCCTAAAAACGATACACATGTAAAGAAATATGTCGCGCCGCCAACTGGAACACTTTTCACTAAGTGACCCCCCTCCCTCTAAATCAGCCCACACCGTCTCCCTAATTAGATAGCATCTTGGTACCACAAGTGCCATTTGACCGTATGAGGCCAAGTGAAACAAACGACCACCATGCTTTTTAGCCTCGAGTATCCAAGAAAAAAAAACCAAAGCTAAGTAAAAATTCCTAACTGTTCGCATATAATTTAAAGCTAATATTCTTTCCATTTTCAGGCATATTGTAACCGATAACTTTTCTTCACTTAAATAGACTATTTCGCCGCTTACAATGCCATGTCACTTAATTAATAAGTCAATGCTATAGTAAAGACAAACTCGGTAAAAAAAGAAATTATGCTAAGTTATTTAGAGGACATGAAAACCTTATTTAAATATCATTTCCACCGTGTTATAAATCTAGACTTATTGCATGTTCAATTATTGCATATATTAAAAAAAAACCTATAAATAATTAGATTTATTGAATTAAACCTAAAACTCTATGATTCTCAATTTATTGTTGGTTTTCCTTCACGACGGTTAAAACTTATTTCAACGAATCCTTACGCACCGTAAGTTTATTATTTAAATTATTTCCTAAAGCTGTACTTTTCAACTGCACATTTCCTTTTCAGTTTTTTCCGCTTTTCACCTTGTACGTTACTTATGCCATTACTTTTACGTTATATCTATTAATATTTTATTTCCATCATATTTGTTTGAAATGCGTATTCAATTGTTAACATTAATACCCCTAAAAACGATACACATGTAAAGAAATATGTCGCGCCGCCAACTGGAACACTTTTCACTAAGTGACCCCCCTCCCTCTAAATCAGCCCACACCGTCTCCCTAATTAGATAGCATCTTGGTACCACAAGTGCCATTTGACCGTATGAGGCCAAGTGAAACAAACGACCACCATGCTTTTTAGCCTCGAGTATCCAAGAAAAAAAAACCAAAGCTAAGTAAAAATTCCTAACTGTTCGCATATAATTTAAAGCTAATATTCTTTCCATTTTCAGGCATATTGTAACCGATAACTTTTCTTCACTTAAATAGACTATTTCGCCGCTTACAATGCCATGTCACTTAATTAATAAGTCAATGCTATAGTAAAGACAAACTCGGTAAAAAAAGAAATTATGCTAAGTTATTTAGAGGACATGAAAACTTTATTTAAGTACGATACTTAATATAATCAGCCATCGAAAAAAAAAAATTAAAAAAAAATTTTTTTTTTTTTTTTTTTTTTTAAGAAAAAAAAATAAAAAGTTATAAACATCAGTGACCCCCCCCTTGCTTGTACACGTCCATTTCCTTTCCGGATCCCTGCTCCGAACTTATGCTCGTGATCCATCATCTCATCTGAAGATGAGGGGCTCTTATGCCTTACACAACAATTTATCAGTCTATACTATTGTCTATAAACTGATATCATCAACAATTAGATAAGCTGTTTTTAAATTTCCCCTCTTGACAAAATTGCAAACCGGAATGCAAACGGATTTTCCTTTGCGTTAGAGGATTGTACTGAAGCAGTATACTTAATATGTACAATACGTGCGTACTAAACTAAACCACCTTTGTTACCTATATACAATCGCCTATACTGAATCCTCATCGGCTCAAAGCTCTCTGTATCCCCAGACTATTAATTTCTCAAATCTTATATCACCAAGACATCCTTCTTAATTGATACAAGAATCCTCCTGAGCAGTTCAACATCCAGTGATCATATATCCAATCCTCATGAAACTGCTTATATCACCCTGAATATTACCTTAAATCTTTATTCTATCTCTAAGCAAAGTAGAACACCTAATAACACTCTAGTCAACTACTTTTAAAATTAGAAAAACCCAGTTTCAATACTAGAAGTACATCGTCCCTCACCTTGACTACGGACTTTTGCAATAAGTCATGAAACTATTGTACCTAAAATTCCTCTCCAAACTACAAAATACTGCTGCTTGTATACTAAGCAAGTACCTCCTATAGATACTTTACCTCCAAGATGACTGCCTTGTCTGTTTTGCATGACAAACCTTATTATTTTTTACTTAAATTCTCTTTCTCCTGATCACTAACAAATCAAATCTGCTCTACTTCCTAAGTTGACACTAAACAAATCCGTCTCACGTAACTTAGATGGGTCCTTGCTCTCCGCCCTTGACCTTAACAAACTCGCAAATCGATACCCATTAACACCTAAAATTTCCTAGGCATGCTCCCGATTATAACTCCCAACCCATAACCAAGTTTCTAAGTAAATACTTACTAGCCTTAGTCCAATACATTGACTTAAAGTAATCTATAATGAACAGTAACCGTTAATATCTCTTTATTAAGAGATAGTATTGCAATAATTATTACACAAACTAAACCGGTACTCATTGAAATAAAAACTTCCGGATATTAAGAGAAAGGCGAAGTCATTCTCCTTAGTTGTAGTCTAAAGGCAACTTACTCAAATTGTCTAAAATTCCATGCATTCGTATACAATACTACTTATCCATCCATCTATACTTTTACTATACTTACAGAATATGCAATAACCTATATCTATCAGGTATAACTGTACTCCATTTCAAATGTTCTCTTGTCTCTATACTGAACATATCTAATCTTTCAGTCTTACTAAATGTCCGGTTTGGGCACCAAATCAGAATTTCTAATAGAAAGTAGATCATACTCTAGCACTTTATCCTAATTCCTAAACCTACTAAACCATATCTAACCATACATTCCTAAACCTACTAAACCATATCTAACCATACATTGCTAAACTTACAAAACTATATCTAACCATACATCAACTCGACTCTCTCGATCCAATACTGTAGCAAATTTAACTGCTTCCACTGCATGAATTTTTACGTATGCCCTCTCTCAGTATAAATGAAAATGGACAGCATAATAATGCCCTTTTTAAACCACACTTGAGGAGTGAAAATCTTCTGTAGAAGCTAACCTAAATGCCCGATTTTCCAGGAGATATTAACCTAAATAACCAATAAATATTAACTACCCATGCGGGGTCGCAGAAATACCTGGATTAGGACCCAGGCGCGGGGCGAACCCCCTCGGAGCTGATGGACCCGTAGGTCTTCCCAGGCCATCCGTCTAGGAGAAGGAAAACTCTGAAACTAAACCTAGGGGAGGGAGGCCTCTTCAGTCCTGGACGACAACCTTCCTAGAGCTGGTGACTCAAACAAATCACCGGTTGGCAAACCTAAACTGCTTAAGGAGGAGATAGACTCTGTCTATCGCTCGGCTTTCATACTCCTTCTTTGCCTATTGGCCAGGCGTAGAGGTACTATCACAGGGACTCGCTTGAATCACCCAGTGGTTGACCTTGTTTCCTGACTAGGGTAATGAACGCCGCTTTTCCCCACTCCTGCCACATCCCATCCCCCTAAACTGGACACAGTGGGGTGCTTCAGTGCCATATATGTCAGTGCAGTTGGACTGGGCTGGCTTTGCCTAATGGATTGAGGGTACCGGATTGACAGTTCCTGGCTGCTGTTTCCGACTGATAGTACAGGAGCCCTAACTCTTTGGTAGCGCTTAGAGCGGCTGCTCCATCAACAGTTGTAAAATATCGGGATGTTTGTAGTGCCATGTCGCGCATGGAAAGGGACCCTGCACTCATCCCCGGTGGGCTTTCCCGAGGCCACAATCCTGTGGGTGAGGACAGCTGATGGTCTACTTGTATTGCATGTCTGGTATTCTGCACAACTACTTGTCCAGCACCCCCTCACTCATCCACCCTAACTGAAACTTTTAAATAAAATAAAATGAAATGACAGCTCAAGCAAAAGTTACGTTTAAACCAGGACCAAACTCAAAGAAAACCAACCTGCCTCCTCCCTTGAGGCTTGCATTTACTAATATCCGCGGGCTTAGAACTAACTTAGATGATGTTGAGTCATTTCTCCTTGTAAACACCCCGGATATCTTAGCATTAAGTGAAACTAACCTTCACTCCTCCATACCCTCTAACCACTTTAACATGCCTGGTTATCTCCCACTCTACCGTAAGGACTCGGACAGACATATGCATGGACTTGGAGTCTATATTCGAAACACCCTCCCCCTAACTAGAGAAATAAAACTAGAATCAGAGGGCCAGGCCTTTATGTGCTTCAGACTAAATATGCAACACAATATTAGCTACTTATATTTTCTCTACCGCTCTCCCTCAAACCAAGACTGTACCCTAATAAACAAAGTCTCAGACAGCATAGATATAGCACTCTCCCTCGATACTAGCGCACAAATACATGTATTTGGTGACTTCAATGTCCACCACAGTAACTGGCTAGGATTCTCAAATCACACAGACGTAGCTGGTAGCGCCACATATAGCTTCTCTATATCTCATTCCCTATCTCAGATGGTTACATTTCCGACACGTTTCCCAGACCAGCACGATCAACATGCCTCACTTCTAGATCTCTTTCTGACAACAGTTCCCAATGACTGTACAACAAATGCCCATAGCCCACTCGGGAATGCTGATCACGCTGTTATAATGGTAGAAATCAGCCTAAATTCTCGCCCTAAAACTGAAGACCCACTACTCAAAACAACGAGGTATTACAAAAAGGCTGATTGGGAAGCCATCAGGGAGCTCATCAGAGATGCCCCATGGCAAAATATCTTTACTCTTCCAGCGGAACAGTGTGCAAATGAGACAACTGAATGGTTCAAAACTGCTATTGAAGCACATGTTCCCGCACGGAAATACTATAGCAAGCCCCACTCCCCCCAATGGTTTACTTCTGCTTGTGCAGCTGCCATTTGTCAAAGGCAGCATGCGTTCCGCAGATTCAACCGACATAAGTCCAGCTCAAATAAACAGAAGTTTATAGAAGCTAGAAATAATTGTAAGAGAGTGATAGACACAGCTAAGTCAGATTACTCTGAAACCACCAGAAAGCGCATCGAAGCACAGAAATTAGGAACCCGGGATTTTTGGAAAATCTACAACAGCGTAGTTAATAATGGACAGTCAATTATTCCCCCACTAACAAACAATCATGAGGTTGCTTGCACGGCAACTGACAAGGCTAATCTGCTTGCCAGTCGGTTTGCCTCAAACTCCACACTGAACTCGGTACACCACTCACTCCCTGATTTTCCTCTGCGAACAGACGCCACACTTGACGACTTGAAAATCACCCCTTCTCAGGTACATGCTATTATAAAAAACCTAGACACCTCTAAAGCATGTGGACCAGATCTCATCCCGGCTGTGCTATTAAAAAAATGCTCTGCCGAGGTTGCTCCAGTTCTGTCCAAACTTTACAATAAATGCCTTAACGAATCTTGTTTTCCCGACTGCTGGAAAACCGCCTCTGTGGTACCAGTCTTCAAGAATTCTGGTGAAAGAACTGACCCACTAAATTATCGCCCCATTAGCCTCCTCCCGCTTTTCGCCAAAATATTTGAGTCCTTAGTTAATAAAGCCCTAGTCCAGCACCTAACAGCTGCTAAACTCTTGACTGACAAACAATATGGATTCAGGCAAGCCCGTTCAACAGCAGATATCTTAACTGTAGTTTCTGAACGTATATACCGTTCATTGGATAAAACAGGGGAGGGTAGAGCGGTGGCCCTTGATATATCTAAGGCTTTTGACAGGGTATGGCACGATGGTCTTCTAAGGAAAATTAGATCATATGGAATCACTGGAAGAATTCATAACGTAATTAAATCCTTCTTAAGTAATAGAAAAATCAAAGTTGTCCTCGACGGACGTACATCCAAACAATATGACATAAATGCGGGAGTGCCTCAGGGGTCTATCCTTGGACCTCTATTGTTCCTGATATTCATAAACGACCTCCCTGATAATATTGTTTCGGAGATGGGTATATTTGCCGATGACACCACTCTCTATAACAGATATGAGGGGAAAACAAATGAACACATATCCAAGAAAATGGCAGAAACACTAGAAGATGACCTCCAATCCGTAGTGGAATGGGGACAAAAATGGTTGGTCTCATTCAATGCTGCTAAGACTAAGCTTGTTTCCTTCAATAACTACAAGAAACCTTCTCTACCACCAATAGCAATGGCCAAGAACACATTGCCTGAAAGTACTTCTTTTAAACTCCTCGGCCTAACGTTTACAGGGAATATGAACTGGAATAGATACATTGAGAGCATTGCCAAGGCTGCCGCAAGGAAGGTTGGCTCCCTCTACCGTGCTAGAAAACTACTTACGCCTGCCAGTATCCTATACCTCTATAAGGCAACCATTCGCCCATGTATGGAGTACTGTTGTCACATCTGGGCTGGTGCATCTGCTGCTTGTCTCTCGCTCCTGGACAGGGTTCAAAAAAGAGTCGCAAACCTGATAGGTCCTGAACTGTCATCTGGGCTTCAACCTCTGTCCCATCGACGAGATGTTGCATCCCTCTGCCTGTTCTACAAATACTTTAATGGTGAATGCTCTGACGAACTGCAAACACTTGTACCTCCCCGACGTAACTACCCCCGACAAACCCGACAAGCTACTAAGTCTCATCCCTTTACAGTGGAGATCCCTAGGTGCAAGAAAGCCTTTTACTCCAATAGTTTCTTCCCCAGAACTGCGGGTCTTTGGAACTCCCTTCCGGGATTCTGCTTTCCCAACTGCAATGATATGCAGAAGTTCAAGTGTAATGTTAACAAACATCTTTCTACTCTTCTCCCTTCATAATGACCCCGCTAATTAATTCCCTAATAGTAGCCCCCTGCTTCAAAGTGGCACTGTGCCTTGTTTGGGGTGAAAATTGAATAAAAAAAAAAAAAAAAAAAAAAAAAAAAAAAAATGGTGTAAGTGGTGGCGGAGGAAGGAGAAATTAATTAGAGAGAAAAGATTTTACGACTTCCATTGATTTTAATCGATTGTGGCAGATAACTCTCAGCAGAAAAAATATAGGAATCTATGATTATCAAGGAAGTGGAGAGGTAATATGCGTATAACCGACCTCAGATATTGTACTGCAGTTTGTGCATATTACATTCGCCTGAAATGTCTTGATTTTTAATCCTATTAAGATCAAAATCATAGGGAAAAAATGAGTTCATTTTATATATATAGGGATATGCTCTGTAATTACATTGAGTTTCATATATTAAAGGATTGCTCACGCAATCATCAGTGTAGGGAGTGACAATTCCTGCTGGTCATGAGATTTGAACCAGCCACGAAGCCACCTTTTGGCTCCATTTCCTGAGCCTATACCTCAGAGATACCAAACAATTGCCACGGAAATGAAGGAAATTAACTATTAAATGCCGAATTCAGACAAATACATTTTGACAGTCTAGAATGTTCGAACGAGCGGAAGTCGTGAGACCTTGCATAAACGCTAGTTGATTGCCTTAGTTGTAATTCCCTAGACATTTCTCATCCTTAAATATTCTTAAAGGGGCTTAATAATTATAATTCAATAATAATTATTCATTTATACCTATAGACATGAGTGATTCATGCTTACGCAATATTCGGTGTAGGGATATATATATATATATATATATATATATACATATATATATATATACATATATATATATATATATATATATATATAAATATAAAGCTGAATGTCTGTGTGTGTGTCTGGCCACGAATAGGCTCCTATATGGTTGACTATTTTAGAAAACTGATCACATATAATGATAGAAGATGTATCGAGACACAGGAATGGGTATATTTGATCTGGCAGAGCAGTAGTTCATTAAAATTGTGGGGTCTGCGTTCGCGCCTGGTCCACAAAGTATGGAAATAAAAAATTTAAAAATTAAAAAAAAAAACCTTTACAAGTGTTTTTGATATAGATGTACATAATAATACTTTGATAAGTATGTTTTAACTTAAATAAGGATGGTATAATAAAATTGTGGGGTCTGCGTTCGCGCCTGACCTCCATAGGATGGAAATAGGCACAAACTTTAATAAAGACTTTTCATATCTATCTGCGTAAGTATACTTTGATAATTATGTTTCAGTTTGAAGAAATATGGTATGAGAAAAGTATGGGGTGTTCTTTCGTGCCTGACCTCCATAGAATGGAAATATGTCACAAAGTTTAACAAGGTTTTTTAATATAGATCCACAGAATATTGTGATAAGTGTTTCAGTATGAACAGGTATGGTATAATAAATTATGGAGTTTATCTATTTTATTATAACTTTCATCATATTTTGCTTTGGTTTTGATACCCCCAAATTCAACCCAAATTTACAACCCTTCCTTTTAATAACCTATCATACTTTCATAAATCAGAGTCCATTTTCTGTAGACTGTTTTTGATCCATTCAACGACGGGTACTTTTGCTAATATATATATACATATATATATATATATATATATATATATATATATATATATATATATATATATATGTTTTTTTTTTTTTTTTTTTTTTTACACAGTGATCACCACTTATCAAGGCCCGGAAGCCACTCAGGGATAAGGGTTATTGTAAGTACATCACGTTAGTGAGGAGATTTTATGAAGTGTTTAATTAGGGGGGCGGTTCATTAGGAATTTGTTAACATTAGACTTGAAGACATCCAAGTTGTAGTCCGGAGGGAAGCAGGCAGACGGAACAGAGTTCCACAGGCGTGCAGTTCTAAGAAAGAAGCTTTGCTCATGAAATCCGCGTTTTGATTTAGGCACAGATATAGAGTGGGGGAAATTTTTCACAGTGGATTCAGCTAGACGGGTGTTTTTCGTGAAAGATTGGCGAGGGGGGACCAGGGATTGGAGTTCAGACGAGCACCTGCCATGTAAATAACGATAAAACAAGGATAGGCTCGCAACGTCTCTTCTGTGGGAGAGGGGTTGCAGGGTAGAGAAAAGGGCATCCCCCACTAAACCACGAAGTCTATTTTGTACTCTGTCAAGGCATGATAGGCTGTTTTTGGCAGCTCCTGCCCAGATATGGCAACAGTATTCCATCCTTGGCCGTACTTGGCTTTTATATAGATAGAGAATTGCATCAGTAGTGAGATATCTTCTGGAGCGGTAGAAGGATCCCACCATCTTTCCTGCGACCTTGGCCACAGACTTGATGTACGTGTTCCATTTCAGATCAGGAGTAAAGGTCAAACCCAGAAGCTTGTCAAAACACGGGGCCTCACCCAGACGAGAGCCATCCATCACAATTGATGCCAGCTGGGGATCAGAGCGTTGATGATGTAAGGATAGGAGTTTGGTTTTGGATGCATTAAAGGTAACTAGCCACATCTTCCCCCACTGAACCACGCGCTCGAGATCAGAGGAGAGAGAATCCGAGAGAACTTCGTCATTTACAGCCTTTGATGTGTTGCCGTAGATGGTCGTGTCATCAGCATAGATGTCAACGAATGATTTAAGTATGTGTTTAGGGAGGTCATTGATGTAGATCAGGAAGAGAGTTGGGCCCAGGATTGACCCCTGAGGGACTCCAGCATTTATATTGCAGGCCTCCGATTTTTGTCCATCTACCACTACTCTTATGAGCCTATCAGAGAGAAATGATTTAATGATTGAGAAAACATTTCCAGTTATACCGTAGCTGGAAATCTTGTGAAGTAGACCCTTATGCCATACTTTGTCAAAGGCCTTTGATATGTCGAGAGCAATTGCCCTAGAAAGGAAGCCTTTGTCAAGAGATTCACTAATCCTGTGGGATATAACCGTCAGCACATCTGCGGTAGATCTTGCAGAGCGGAAACCATATTGTGTGTCACTAAGAAGGTTATTCCTGCTGAGGTGGTTTACTATTTCTCTATTTAATATTGATTCCAGTAACTTACTCATAACACAGAGAAGACTTATTGGTCTGTATTGAGAGGGAGATGACTTATCACCTGAATTCTTAAATACAGGGCAAACTGAGGAGGTCTTCCAGGGGGTCGGAAAGCACTTCTCCTTAAGGCAGCGCTTAAATAGTTTCGTAAGTATGGGAGCAAGTTCTGGTTGAAGCTTTTTTAACACTATAATTGGGATGCCATCAGGGCCAGTTGCTTTACTGGAATCTAGGTTTTTTATTAGCTTGGCGACCTCATGCACGGATATTTGTATGTTACCTAGCTTGTTCTGTGTTATAGGAGGAAATATGGGGAGTTGATGGCCTTCGTCGCATAGGGTAGAATTAGCTGCAAAGTTCTTTGCAAATAGTTTGGCCTTGTCTGATGCTGACGAGATAACCTCTGGTCCATTGATAATGGTTGGGATAGAACGCACACTTCTGTTCAAGATCCTATTTGTTATTTGCCAAAACTGGTGGGAACCAAGCCGCTGATCAGCTACCTTGGATTTAACAGACTGGGCATATAGCTCTCTTGCATTTTTTATTACTCTTTTACAGTGGTTGCTGGCAGTCCTGAAAGCAGCTTTAGTCTCAGTGCATCTATTACGTTGGTAGTTATGGAAAAAGTGATTTCTGTGCGCGATAGCAGCAGCACATTCTGGGGAGAACCATGGCTGGCTGTTAGGTTTTTGTTGGAATTTTTTAGATGGTATGAATTGGTCTATGCCTACAATTAACCATTCGGTCAGATCTGATACTATAGAGGACACTTCCTTTTTAAACATGGAGTGCAGAGGTAAATCAGATATGAATGTACGGAAGCTATCCCAGTCAGCCATAGAGTATATATGTATATATGTATATATATATATGTCTAAAGAAACTGTGTGATCCTGGATATGGCCTTAAACTATATCCAATGGTGAGGCCCCAGCTTGCGGGCTTTGGGGAGTGTAGAGCCACCCTTTAATTGCCATTGCTCCCAGGTCCACTCTGGCCCGGAGTGGTTGTAACTGTTAGGGTCCCAACTATGCGTTAAATAGAAACCAACTTGCAAAAAAACAAATATGTTCTATTAAAAAAATGTTCTTCAAAATCACCGGATTCGGCATTAAATAACCTGAAAAGGGTTGATATGCCATAAAACAAAAACAACCAACCAACTAAAGAAGCTGTGAGTAAAAACATGTAAAAATAAAAATGAACAATGCAGTTTAAATTCCCGGAAAAAAAAAAAATTAACCAGTCGCAGACATAGCACTTGCATAAACCAACTTCTAAAAAGTCTACAATTATAAAAAAAATATCCAACTATATAAGGATGAGAAAAGAAAAAAGAAACCCTGAACTAAAATTGTTAAATAGAAAACAGGGATCATCAGCTGTTTACCATGTAGCTGTTTCGGAGATTTCAAAACAGGACAGCTGTAAAATATATGGCTCTCAAATGGAAAATACAACTTCCCCGATAACAGAATGTAGATAGAATACAGTCACTATTTATACTAATCTATTAACAAAAATTAAATATTGATAATATATATATAAGTAAATTTAATAATAATTATAATATCATAAGATCTATTCTGCGACATGTTAATTAGCATATAAATTTTATGAGAATAAAAATGCATAAAAGCTTAAGTGTCTTTGGTACCAGGCAAGCAAATAGATAAGAGGAACGAAACCTCTCTATACAAACCTCGAACCCCAATATATAGTCCAAAGAAGCTTTGAGTAAAAAAAAACATGTACATATAAAAATAAAGAATGCAGTTTAAATTCCCGAAAAAACAACTAAATTTAACCTATCGCAGACTTAGCACTTCCATTGTCCGACTTCTAAAAGGTCTACAATTACAAGAGAATCCAACTATATAAGGATGAAAAATAGAAGGAAAAAAACTTAACTAACATTATTAAATAGAAAACGGGATCATCAGCTGCTTACCATGTAGCTGTTTCGGGGAGTCATATATATATATATATATATATATATATATATATATATATATATATATATATATTTATATATATAGTAGAAATGGTAATTAATAAAAACTGAAGAAAGTGCCCAATACTGTTGTAGAGCAAATATGCGTTTTATTTTTTATTACCGTATCTTTCTGTTAAGTTACATTATTGTTTCAGCTACCCGGCCGTTTTTTTTTTGTTTTGTTTTATTTGCCGTCTGTAGCTTCTTCAGACTTTTACAGAAACGGCCGGGTAGCTGAAACAATAATGTAACTTAACAGAAACATACGGTAATAAAAAATAAAACGTATATATATATATATATATATATATATATATATATATATATATATATATATATATATATATCGAGTTTCTTTTTATTTATTTGCATTATTGTATCATTTATTATTTATATTAGCATTATTGGCTACATATGTGCATACATGTTTGGAATTTTATTTTTAATCCTCCCCCCCCCTCTCATCAAGAAACTAGTCTCGTTTGTATTTGAAGCCAGTAAAGATTAGTGCCCACTGCCCAGATGCCTAAAGAAATCACAGTTAAAATATGTGTTCATATATGTAGCCGATAATGTTTGTATGAATGAAATTATACTATACATGTGTCTATACGCGTGTGTGCGTGTGTTCACTATCAAAACATCGACTAAAAATAGGTTACTTTCCGTATCTCTAGCTCTTCAAACTGAGTTTCCCATATTTATATGCAAAAAAGTTCAAATGTATGGTGTCACTTGAAATTAAAATTATTTATGATCTTGCAGTAAGCATCCTTATTATATCTCGTATAAAACTAAATTTCTCGCTCCGTCGCACACACACATACAAATTAATGTTCATTTTTAAATAATCTGCAAAAAAAAAAAAAAAAAAAATCCCATTGAAGCAACACTTACACTCATTTCTATCGCCATTGTAAGATACGCGGATGTTATTTTTCTAGTAACATCATGCAACGAAGAGGATACAGAAAAAAAAGGGGGAAAACTGATAATGGCGTTATATCCCCGAAACCTTGTTAATTTTAAACAAATACATTTATTTATCTAAAATGATAGCGTTTTATTGGCTTTTTAAACTTACAATATATATATAATAGAGAGAGAGAGAGAGAGAGAGTGAGAGAGAGAGAGAGCTATTTTAATAGCTTCCCTGTTTTATTTTTCACCCGTGAACAGAACGCAACGTTACTTTATTATGATGATGTACATATTTTTTTATTTTTTTAATCTCTCGATACAACTTTCAAAAAGCAAGGGCGAAACCGGTCAGCTGCCTCCCACTCTTTTTTTTTTTTAAATATTTTACTTTTAATCATGAATAATAAGTTTTCCCTTCATGATTTAAATTTTGTACCCCCCCCCAAAAAAAAATTATGATATATATGTATGTATGTATGTGTGTGTGTATGTGTGTGTGTATGTGTGCGCGCGCGCGTGTGTGTATAGTTTTCCAACATTTAAAAGTAGTCCTTGGAAAATTCCTTTATTTTCAAGTCAATCACTGTTTACTTCCTAGGTTTTCCCTTCGTGTTCTCTGTCCGCGTCATAACTTGTAAGACGGCTGTGCTAGAAACTGAACGTTTGTATGAATTAACGACAACGGCATTTTCTTATAAAAATAAAATTATTTCATTTTAATAATCGAGGAGTATTTTCGTGAAGAACTCGATATCCATTCACAGCAAAGTTAAGAGTCCAACTTTTATGTGCGTTTCCCTTCATGATTTAAATTTTGTATCCCCCCCCCAAAAAAAAATTATGATGTGTGTGTGTGTGTGTGTGTGTATGTGTGTGTGTGTGTGTGGGATCCAAGCTTCAATTGTTTTATTCCTTTCTTTTTATTGTGACGGAAAACGATTTAGAGAGAGGGTGGAAGAGAAAGCAAAACAGACAGAGAAAGAGGGAAATAGAAAGAAAGAGTGAGAATGAGATATTCAAAGAGATTGCTATTTCGCGATTTAAGTGATGAGGTCACTAAGACCTTTGACCTTTAAACAACCTTCAAGCACCCGATTTTATAAATTGTCAAATCTGAGCCGACCAAGAGATCGTTGTCTCTACAATGTCCCTAATAGAACATATTGAAACATACTTGCCTCCAGTCGAGTACAAGGGAAGTCGCGTATAAAGCCTTACAATGTGGGGAGCTGGGGATCCTCGAAAAGGGATTTCTATCACGGTGCCATATTAAGAGTTCCATCGTAACTTTCACAGAAACATAATGGCGATATTGCATCAGTGTAAAAGCTGCAGGCCACGTGGATATATCTGCAGGTCACGTGGGTATATCTGCTATCCAAACCAAAAGAGGCCAGGTCATAATTTTAAATCTCACTCAACACAAGTCTGTGATACTATCGACAGCCTGGCATGTGCTATGAAGTAAAAGAAAAGGAAAAAGGAAAAAAAAAAAGGAAATAAGTTTATCAGTAGAGCAATGGATAGGAAGTTGTACACTAAGGTACACCAAAACAAGCTGAATAGGATTGTTGATCACGGCGGGAAAAGATTGGAATTGATAAGTACATTTTAAGGTTACCTTTAGGAGTGACAGTGAGTTTGCCGACAGTTTACAGCAGTTAGGAACAGTTTATGGATAGTTTCGAGTTTTTGATGGTTGTGACAATTGTGAGTTCAACATAGTCGAAGGCAGGTTGTGAATTTTCCGCGTCCCATCCTCGTAAGGACTTTAGCTTGACGCGTCTTCGCGAAAATGAAATGTAGAAGCCTGCGTGTGGCCTAATTCCCTTTGAGTATAATTTCATAACTTACCACCTTGTTCTCCTCACGTATTGAACACTGTTGAAATAAATACTGAAAATCGATACATAATTATACATTGCCTTACAAGACTCTATGTGGATACATGGTACATATATATATATATATATATATATATATATATATATATATATATATATATATATATATATATATAATTATTTACTATAATATAAATTGAGTAAAATGATTCATAATTAAAAATTAAAAATCGGTTTCAAAAGGAAGGACAAACAAAATCAATAAATTGTACGATAGTTTCGGAAACGATGTTTTTATTGAGACAGACTATTGAACAATAATTTTATCATTTGATTTGATAAAACAAAGTCTCCTCATCAGCAAAAAGAATGGCTGGGGGTTTAAAGACACCAAAAATAAAACTACCATTTTTTAAGTAAGGCAGGTATATCGTTTATTCGTCCGCCTTTAAAGCCCGTACGTATCATCGTCAAACCCGACCACCCAAATGATATATATATATATATATATATATATATATATATATATATATATATATATATATATGAAATATCTGAACCTAAGACAAGTTCATAATAATGAGATCGCCAAGGTTACAATCGAACATTTTATCATAAAAGATGTAAACGCTCCCAAAATTAAACCTCTGTTAGAAATAAAACAGATTAGAAACAAAAAACTGAAAAAGATCAAACTCCCTATGTTTTTTTTTTCAACTAAATCAAATCTTTATCCCACGCACGTTTACTCGTTGTCGTGATTTTCATTCAATTTTGAACATTTCTTATAGTTTTTACGTTTTCTTTTTATCAGAATAATTTATTCCAGTTGACGATTCGTCACCGGCTTTACATTAACTATTACTGCTAACCATCCAGCAAGCCTATTCATCGATACCCTGTCAGGTGCTTATTACACTAAACACTTTATCACGAGCGAACCTTCTAGGATAATCGTAGTCAATCTGTTTCGCAGTATTCTAGTTACATACTTGCTGAAAACCTCGCCTACACCGGGTAATATATGAAACACACAAAAATCGTTTGTCCGTTTGCTTTTTATGCAGTTTCCCAAATTAATACATTTTTCTTTGAAAATGACTGTATAATAGCATAAAAATCGAGGAAAAAGCCCCCTCCCCCTCCAACAAATCTACACTCTCATAATAAATATTTCTTTTTACACTTTAGATATTGTACATCCGGGGCTATGCCGATCAATTTGATGGTGGTCCGTTTTGCCTTTTTTGAGTTTTAGCTGGGCATGCACACACAAATACACACAACACACAAAATGCTTACAAACACACACAAATACATACAAACACACGCAAATACATTCAAACACACACAAACATACACAAGCACACACAACACACACAAGTACATACAACACACACAGACACATACAAACACACACACAAATACACGTAAACACACACAACACACACAAACACATACAACACAAACACATACAAACACAAACACATACAAACACATACAAGCAAACACACAGAAAACTACGTATTACTTTGTGAACATCACTTTTTATGCTTTCTCCATTGAATGCACGTCTTTTATTTTTATACTAACTGGCAGGACTATCTCCCGTTGCCCGGAACAAAAGTGTAACATATTTCTATTAAAACTTCTATCTCTCCCCCCTTCCCCTTATTCTCCATTTTGTCTTTCTTCGCCACCTAGCCCATTCCTCTTTATGGACATGAATGCACACATGCACACATGGTTTTATGAATTGCTCGATCAATGAATCGATGTAAGGGAAATAACTTATTACTTTCTTTAAGTTACTCGCTGGCAAACAAACTCACATCCCTAAAGAAATATGCGGTGGTTTATAATCAAAGAATGAATTTTAAAAAAAGTTTTAGATATTTTTCATCTGAGGCAACATTCATGAAACTCAAGTTTGAAGTAATCTTCTCTGGCTGCAATGCACTTATTGCACCATTTCAACAACTTCCGGAAGTCATGTTGTGTGAGCATGTCAATGACCCTCATCACAACCTCTTTCATCCCCTTAATTTTCTCATAACGACAGCCTCTAAGAGTTTCCTTGAGCTTAGGGAATAACCGAAAGTCACACGACAAATGTCTGGACTATCAGAAAAGTGAGGAACTATCTTGATGCCCATCTTGGTCAAATAGTCTGTGACAAGGATGGAAGTGTGGACTGGTGCATTCAGCAAATCTTCTGCATCTTCAGTTCCTCGTGAATAATTGTGTCTACAGTTCCTACACTGACACCAAACTGTTCACTTATTGTCTCTATAGACACACAACGGTCCTTATTCATGAAATTCTTTATTTGGCCAATCAACTTCGTTGTTCTGACTACTTTACTCCTCCCACACCTCTCATCATCTCTCACAAGCTCTCTACCTTCTTTGAATCTCTTATTCCCCTACAAATAGTGATGCTCAATTCATGGAAGATGGTGCAAAAGTAGTCTGAAGCATTCCATACGTTTCTGTGGCATTTTCCTAAAGTTTAAAACAGAATGTTATTGCATATCGTTTTTCTAAAGTGTCCTACCGTCCAGATGTCATTTTTGAAATTCACCAGTTGTGACAATCAGGCTTTAGTAGGGCGTATTCCAATTCCTGCTGTAGCTGTTCATTTAAACCTGAAATCATAAAAATTGGTCAATCATCTCATAAGATGCATAGCAATAACATACTGAACTTTCAAAAGCCTATGACAATTTGAAATGCTTGTACAAAAAGTCTGGAAACTTATTGAAGGCACCTCGTACATAGCCGTCTTTACTCGACTCAACTTTCAACTGAATATTTAAAAAGTCGCAGAAGTTATAAGACAAAGGAAAAGATAATAAAATGTATAGAAAACAAATTCAAATCAAGGAATATGAAACCTAGTTCCTTTTTTAATTGTTATTTGTTTCTGAAAATTTTACAGAAAGAGTCCCAACAAGATACACCTGAAGAAGGTCAGAGGTTATATCGGCTGAAACATTGTGTGAGTAACACTCAAGATGAGAGCAGTAGTCTGGATAATCCCAATAATCTAAATTATCAATCCTTATCTACAAAATTCAGACATATTGGCGATTCTTGTCGTTATTATCAATTTGCGATATTATCGTTTTATTTTCGTAAATAACAGAAACAGCATTGTGTATAAGTTTTACGAGAAAGTCATTTACAAAAAAAAAAAAAAAAAAGATAATAATAATAATAATAATAATAATAATAATAATAATAATAATAAATTGTACGAGAAATTACAAACTGGAGATTTTTTTTGTAGATTCTGAAATTATTTAACATTTGCAAAATTTCAAAGATTATCAAGATCACTGGACTAAATTGTGTATTTTAAGTAAGCTTTACAGAAAGTTTTGGAAAGAACGGAATATCTACTATTTTATTATCTGTCTATTATTTTATTAAAAGAACTGTGTGTGTGTGTGTGTGTTTAAGTTCGTTCTTTACGAACTCCGAAATGGCTGGTAAGAATTTTGGAAATTTCACACAAATGCATTTTATATATCTAGGAGCGTTTTTAGATATGTTTTTTTTATTATCGGAATGCCTCTGATAAGTATTCAAAGTCGATAATCGAAAAAATCCGATTAAAGAAGGAACAGTCCGATTTTGACCAAAGTTAACACTTTTATACCTAACATCACAAGCGCATTTGAAAAGTTTTATTACCGCACAAGCAGAAAGGCCCGGCCTATAAAATCATCTGTAAATTCTTTTATAAACAAGAGCGCATTCGAAATGAATGTTTCATTTTAAAGCACGATTGGATCATGATGCTTAATGCTTGTACGTTTAACGTTAATTCAGGTGATAAAAATAACTTCATAAAATGAACGACAGGGGCGCGTTCGAAATGAATATTTCTATTTAAAGCGCAATTGAACTATGATACTTGACTTTTGCATTTTAAACTTGAAGTGAAGGCATTATCTACATATAATTTTTATAAAATCAACAGTAGATTCTCTACAGTGCAATGTCGACTACAATGCATTGCGGACTAAGTCACTGCAGAGAGGCGTGTGAAAGCACTTGGTACACTGCGGAATGGGGGAGTCTCTAGCTAGAACAGACAATCAATCGATCTGGTTAAAAAACGGGCGATTTCACCGATTTCGATGCCAATAAACGTATGGTAGGGTGGAACATTTGTTGATCTTCATACAATCCCGGGCAACGTCGAGTTTACCTGCTAGTATGATAATATGCTAACATTTCTTGTTTGTACGTACGTTATCACCATTTACTCCTTTTTGTAAAAGATGAGATCGCCCGAACGTTAAATATTTAATAAAGCAACTAATGATAAATAAAATATATGAGATGCATAATGTATAGAAGGACACGTATTTATTTTTTCAAGGGAAATATTGTTATCATCCGTTGAATTTCAACGGAGTCCAACTAATTTAATATTGGCAGGGAGACCTAACATTGTTCGGGATTGAATGAGAATCCGTGAATATTCCACATTTCCAATACATTTATTGCCGTTGAAATCGTCCATTTTTTTAAAATAAAATCTTTGATTGTCTGAGCCTGCTCTAGTTGGGGGCCCACTGTGGTGAACTGAGAGGAATCTTCACATGCCTTTCCGCAGTGACTTAGTCCACAATACATTGTAATCTACATTGCACTGTAGAGAACCTACTGTTGATTTTATAAAATTATTTTTTATATAATGGCTTGAATTAAAGTTTAAAATGCAAAAGTCAAGTATCATAGTCTAATTGTGCTCTAAAAAGAAACATTTATTTTGAACACGCTCGTCATATCAAAGGACCTACTGTTGATTTTATACGCCGGCCCTTCTACTTGAGTGATAATAAAACTTCTCAAATGCATTTGTGATATTAGCGTTAACTTTAGTCGAAATCGGACTGTTCCTTCTTTTAATTGTTGTTTTTTTATTATCGATTTTGGATACTTATCAGAGGCATTCCGATATTAAACCTATCTAAAAACGGCTGATCAGATTTTTCGAAAAATCTGATCAGCCATTTCGGAGTCCATAGGAAACGAACTTAAACACACAGAAAAGTGCCGTTTATATAAATAGAGATTAGTAGAAGAAATAGTAACAGTAGTTATAGTATTAATAAAAGTTGTGATGGTAATAATAATAATAATAATAATAATAATAATAATAATAATGTCCCCGTTCAGTCTCGAGAGATTTTACCTCCTGTAAAGGTGCCTGCATGTAAAATTTTGAAGCAAGAGTTGCACAATGCCAACCACACGTTTTCTGAATCAGCATTGTTTGAGTCCAGTGGCAAGGAGAATTCCAGGACGACTTGACACAATGTCGAGATAAGCAAATAGCACATACAGCATCTGGTATTCGTAAATGGTCACCCATTTTAGTACTGAACAGGCCCAATGCCGCTTAACTTCGATGATAACGGGAACCGGTGTGTGCCTTATTATTATTATTATTATTATTATTATTATTATTATTATTATTATTATTATTATTATTATTATTATTATTATTATTATTATTATTATTGTTGTTGTTGTTGTTGTTGTTGTTGTTGTTGTTGTTGTTGTTGTTGTTGTTGTTGTTGTTGTTGTTGTTGTTGTTGTTGTTGTTGTTGTTGTTGTTGTTGTTGTTGTTGTTGTTGTTGTTGTTGTTGTTGTTGTTGTTGTTGTTGTTGTTGTTGTTGTTGTTGTTGTTGTTGTTGTTGTTGTTGTTGTTGTTGTTGTTGTTGTTGTTGTTGTTGTTGTTGTTGTTGTTGTTGTTGTTGTTGTTGTTGTTGTTGTTGTTGTTGTTGTTGTTGTTGTTGTTGTTGTTGTTGTTGTTGTTGTTGTTGTTGTTGTTGTTGTTGTTGTTGTTGTTGTTGTTGTTGTTGTTGTTGTTGTTGTTGTTGTTGTTGTTGTTGTTGTTGTTGTAAGAACTAGAAGCTATATTGCTAGTAGAAATGGTATATGTATTACAAGTAATTTTAATAATACTATTAGTGGAAATATTAGTCGTACTTGTTATGATAATCGAAGTAATAGTAGTAATCGATTATCACTTTGCCTAGTAAGCTGCTGCTTGTTCGCAACCTCCCCATTTCTCTCTACCTGAAATTTCACTACAACTGCGACAGAACATTTTGCCAATTCCTCTCCCTAGACTTTTTTCTTCCTTCCTTAGCGGCTTGTTGCTCTCTCTCTCTCTCTCTCTCTCTCTCTCTCTCTCTCATTTTCTTTGGGAAATTATGGAATTAAGTCCAGTTACTTTGGACTCTCATATTATATTCATGAATCCTCTCCTCCCCTATAAATATTCACACACGCGCGCGCGCGCACACACACACACACACACACACACACACACACACACACACGTTGTTTGTTTTGGTTTTAGCTATATGTTTTGAATGAATTCAGTGGGTTTGTATTACTATACACATAGATTCGAAAAAGTTATCAAAAAAAATATATATAACTAATAAATGTTATCAAAGGCAAGATAAGTTACTTTTCTACCTAACTGGATATATTTTTCGTGTTTTTATTCAATGTAACATGTTTATTCAGCTCGAAAAACATACAGTGTTTACCGATGTATTGGAAAATTCAAAATGGTGGCCGACACTCTCTTTAACACGGTAAGTTCAGGAAAAGATCTTATAAATAATAAACTAGATAAAATACTGTTAGAAATTCGCTCATTATATGTTACCGTGACATAAGTTGACATATATTCGGTGTTTTTTAATAGTATTTTGTCTAGTTTATTATTTATAACACCTTTTCCCAAACTTATCATGTTAAAGAGAGTGTTGGGCGCCATTTTGAATTTTCCAATACATCGGTAAACACTGCATGTTTTTCGAGCTGAATGAACATGTTACATTGAATAAAAACACAAAAAATATATCCAGTTAGGTAGAAAAGTAACTTATCTTGCCTTTGATAACATTTATTTGTTATATATTTGTTTTTTTCGACAACTTTTTCGAATCTATGTGTATAGTAATACAAACCCAATTCAGTTATTTACGAAAGCGCATTTTTAACTAAATGCTAGCTGGGAATCATTTTCCCTTTAACCAATTTGGTACCCCCACATAGGGAGCGGTATATATATATATATATATATATATATATATATATATATATATATATATATATATATATATATTGAGGAGTTCCTACGGGGTGAAACAAAAAAAAAAAGTCCGTGTAATTTAGTTTCCCTCTAACTTTCTACCTAGCTTTTTACTCATGTATTCAGCAGCACTGCTGTAGATACATGAAATATATATATATATGTATATATATATATATATATATATGACAAAGTTTAATTTAAAGAACGCAAACAATTCAAAATATTCCCAGTAGATCAAATAATACAACATTTATTTACGAACATATTACATCGTATTAGTAGAATATAATTCAAATATTACAAATAAAAAGTAGGCTCAGTAGCTGACAGATAATGTACAACAAAACTTTCATATTCGGTAGAGATCTAACTTTTATGGCATAAATGAAAATTGCTAATTTGCAATAATGATATTTTGAAATATGCGTATGGATAGATATTGTTAAATGATAATTTTAATTGCATTATAAATGTTATAACCTACCGATATATGGTGGAACGATAAAGTTTTCGCCCTAAAGAAAACAGCACTACAGCTTCATTTTAAAAATTTTATTATAACTATCAATTCAAGTAACTTATGTAGTAGAGTTGACATCTATTCAATGTAGCCACCTTCATCCTCAATCACCGCCGTGATACAGATCCAAAACTGGGAAGATGTCTTTTCCACAAGCACTGGCAGGAGCTCAGCGAATACTCGGTGGATAGCGGCGATCAGGCTGGCTTTGGTGTTGTGGGAGGTCATGTTGGTGATGTTCTCGACATATGACCAAACAAAGTAGTCCAGCAGGTTCAGGTCGGGGGAGGAGGGGGTGCCAGTCAGAGAAGGGTACAAAGTCGTAGCACTCCTTCTGAAGCCAAACCTGAATCTCTTTGGACTCTTGGGACAGTGCCAAGTTCTGCTGTCACACCCAGGGTATGCCAGAGGCATCCTGATTGCACATTCAGGTACACTTTGGTGTTGACTTTCAAACCGACTTTGAAGATATCAGGTGGCATGATATGGCCTTCACTTGAAACCACACCAAAGACCATAACCATGGCCGGAAACTTTGTTGAGTTGTGCCCTCAAGCATTTCCAGATTTGCATTTTGAGGGTGCTGGCAATGGTTCTGTTGTCATAACTTGGATTGGTAGAGAGCATTAGTTGTACAGCAGCGTATCTCTAATCTCGCTCGTTGAACACTGTCTCACTTTCAGACATGATAGAAGGCTCCTATCGCTTCTGGGATTTGTACACAATTGGCAAACTAGTAGATGGTCTGCAAAAAAAAAGAAAACCAGTTTTCATGCAACGGAAATGGAATCGTCGTCTTTTCTAAGTGGCAATTTTATCGTTCCATAAGAAGTTCGTTTTACTAATTTTCAGAACTTAATTTGTCCTTAGTCAATGTAGGGGAAACCCTTTTATACTCAGGCAATTTTTATTTTTGTCTCGATATTCGAGAACTGGATTTCTCCCACATTAAAAACGACCTTGCGTCACATTTTGTTTTTGTGGGAAAGCAAATAAATACCAATAGAAAAAGTATTTGGTCTACAGCATAAGATCACACTGTAGTATCTGTCCTTCGTCAATGTCAGAGAAACCCTTCTATACTAAGGCAATTTTTATTTTTGCCTATTACCAGAGTGCTGCTTTATGGGGAGCTGGTTTTCCCCTCACATTAAAAACAACATTGTTTAACATTTTGTTTTCGTGGGAAAGCAAATAAATATCAACAGAAAAAGTAGGCTTTTAATATCAATGTCAGAGCGACAAAAAACTCAACTTTATAGGTATGAGGTGCCTTCAATAAGTTTCTAGACTTTTTCAGTCTGGGTATAACGAGTCCGAACAGCACCATCCACACCAGGTGTCTCTAATCTCGTCGAACTGCAGCCAATATGATAGGTGATCTTTCGATCGTACGTTGCTCCGTCACAAGTTGGCCTGTTGATCATCTTCACATATTGTGTTTGCATGGTCGGGCACTTTGCCTCTCAAACGAATCGTCTCTTATCCTGTGTAGTCTTCGGGTTCATTAATCCCTCCGCTGGTCCTTGCAGCTTCTGCAAAATGCTTCACCACAAACAAACAGAAGTCCGGTTTATAACAATAACAAACTATTTATTAATTTCATTACTTCATAAGAGCTACTGTCTAAATTGAGGTGACTGACTTTAGCAGTGAACGATGTATGACCAGACAAGTAAAGTCACAGATTTCTCATTAACACAGGCTAGTTAACATCATAACATCAGGCCCTGAGGCCCCCAGGTTGGGAGCGCTTGACTAGCCCAGCTGTTCAGTTTGCTGGCTACAACTCTAATTCTTTTAGAATTCCTTTTTCTGAATCCAAACCTCTTTCCTCACCTCTCCCTCAGAGAGTAGTTAAAAACTCTGTTCCGTCTGCCTGCTTCCCACAACTTGGATGTCTTCAAGTCCAATGTTAACAAATTCCTAATGAACCGCCCCCTTAAGTAAACACTTCATCAAATCTCCACACTAACGTAATGTACTTGCAATAACCCTTATCCCTGAGTGGCTTCCGGGCCTTGATAAGTGGTGATCACTGTGTAAAAAAAACAAAAACTCTTACTCTCAGAGCCTCTTCTTGTCTCAACCACTCGACACCTCTCTCTCTCTCTCTCTCTCTCTCTCTTTTTTTCTGGTAGGTGAGGGGGGTGATCACCCTATTTTATTTTTCTACTTATTGGAAGTTTCCTGGGTTTCTTCACTCAGTACTGTGTGCGGTCCTTATCAGCAAATGCCCCTTCTAATCCAAACATCTACTTTGACATCTCGGAGATAATTCTAATTCTGTCCCCATTTTTTAGACAATATACCAATAAACAATAGTTTGCATGTAACAAACTCGGCGGTTGGTCTTACTTTGCTACCTAAGTCTTTACAGTTCTCTGCATTCCTCCACCCCCATCTTGTCTGGTCAAACACCTCCCCCCCCACCTCATTGCAATATGCACCTTGCTGCTTGCATTCATAGCACCATAATGTCACGTGGGCACTTTTATTGATAGTATACACATGAAACTCTAGTTCCTTTTGAAGTAATCTCCTCTGGCTGTAATGCACTTATACTAATTCAACAACTTCTGGAAAGCCTCATGAAAGTCCCCTTGTGTGAATATGTCACAGCTCCTTTCATCTCAATTGTCTCATAATGACAGCCTCTAAGGTTTTCCCTGCGCTTGGGCAATAACCAAAAGTTACAAGGAGCAAGGTCTAGTCTATAGGGAGGCTGAAGAACTGTCTTGATGCCCATCTTGATCAAATAGTCTGTAACACAGATGGAGTTGTGGACTGGTGCTTGTCCTAGTTGAAACTGCCACACAGATTTGAAGAGTGCTGGACTCTTCAATGGACTCTCTTCCTGAACTCCCTTAAAAACGCCACATAGTACTCCTAGTTAACTGTCTGTCCACTGGGAACTCAGTGCATGTGGATCATGCGCGTGCTGTCAAAAAGGGATCATCTCCGTCTGGTCTTTTTTAGTGTGGGAGAGCCAGCAT
>NC_136501.1:5725136-5730136 GCF_053919585.1 Euprymna scolopes
ACATGAAAATTCATATAAAGGGCATTCGAACTGATGCGAAACTTTATACTTGGGTTTTAGCCGAGGAAAATCGGAGCAAAAGTGTAAAAAAAAAAAAAAAATGGAATTTGCCAGGTAAAGGTTGAATGAAAGCATTACAAATATACATGCGTAACGCAATAGCTATTGGTTCATGTTTTAACTTCTAACCTTGCAGCAAACATGTCTTCATAGGTCCGGCGTTAATGTCAAAGGAAAAAATAAATCGTAAGTTTAACGTTTTGTTATCGATTCTCGGTGGTGGTGCTGGTGCACGATTCTTTTTTCTTTTCTTTTTTTTAAACTTTCTAAATCATTACTATGTATTGGGTCTATTATTATTATTATTAT
The DNA here is from genome assembly GCF_053919585.1 of Euprymna scolopes. Taxonomy (NCBI): domain Eukaryota; kingdom Metazoa; phylum Mollusca; class Cephalopoda; order Sepiida; family Sepiolidae; genus Euprymna; species Euprymna scolopes. Next base: position 5,725,506 of record NC_136501.1, read on the forward strand.
TATTATTATTATTATTATTATTATTATAATAATAATAATAATAAGAAGAAGAAGAAGCATTGATCAATATAATATTTTAGCGTATTTTACGACCGGACGACGCCGGGCGGCCTGCTAGTGTATACACGGAGGTAGAGCGCGGCCGCATCATCGGCGCATCATTTTAATGATAGCTTAAACACTGCTTTGCTTTTACAGAACAATCGTACTACCTACCTACGTGTCTACATATCGGTAACCATCTCTCTTTCTCCTCTTTTCCTCGCCTGACCAGTCCAGCTGCTATCCACACACACACACACACACACACACACACACACACACACACACACACACACACACACACACACACATCCTTTATTACGGCTCCCGTGCTCTCATTCATCTTGCTACACCCCAACCCACACACAAACGCACACGTGTGTCAATTTGTTACGACTCCCCCGCGCTCATGATTGGCTTAATGAACTCTGTTGCAAACAATGGAATAAACCCACCGTTGCAATTCAACTGTAGTTAAAAAAAATTATTAACTTTTCCCAAATAAGCGTTTATAACAAGTGTGGCGCTAAACTAAAAGGGTCGATGTGCCGTAAACAGGCAACCTATACAAATAACGACTTATTAAGAGTGGATATAAACGATTAGAGGAGAAAGCTTTTAAAGCATCGAGGAAGCTCCACAATGAGGGGTGAGATTTTGCTGATTATTTATTAGGTCGGGGGTATTTTACGTGGAGGGGAGCACAAGCGCAGTAGGTTCGTCGGAGCACATTCCGTTGAAGTATTTGTGTAATAGACATACCAATGCAAAATTGAGGCAGGTTTTTATGGTGGAACAAGTTAAGGCAAAGCAAAAAAGGAACGAGCTTTTCGGAAAACCTGGTTTTAATGAAACTACAAATTAAAAAAAAAAAGTCCGTCCTTAATAAACGATATTAAATAAATTAGAATTGTTTTTTGAAATAATCAAACAACAATGATAATTGAGAAATGCAATTTGAAATAATTGAAACAAATTTAAATCAGTTTATTTGAAAGATTTCTTTTGAAGACTTGGTTTTTGTACTTTTTGAAAAACTACTTTGTTTAGAATTTGCTATTTCTGTCATATTAAGATCCTGTATTTCTCCCTCTCTCTCTCTCTCTCTCTCTCTCTCTCTCTCTCTCTCTCTCTCTCTCTCTCTCTCTATCACACACACACACACACATACACTCATACATATACATATATACATATATATATATATATATAAAAAGTGAGAATGTGTGTGTGAGGACTATTCTCCACCTATATGTTCAACGAATTTTTGATCTACAAACTTGAAATTTGGTATATAGTGTATTCAGACGTGTGAAAAAAATTTTAATCGGTTTTCATGAAAAAAAAAGCTGCTAAAAATTTAGTACGTGGGAGAGGATCAATAGATTTTTATCTGTTTGTTAACTGTTTCACGAATGTGCATGCGTGAATCGTTCACATGACGGATTCCTTATGTTAAGAATAAGTAGTTTTGAAAAAAACACTTTTTAAAGAACGTGTCAAGCTGGCCTAAGGGTTATCATACTTAGCCCACTGTCTTTAAGTTTTGGTTTCGATCTCAGCTCGATTATTTTTTTTAATTAAAATAAGCGAACTGTTTAAAAAAAACAATGTTCGCATGGACGTGTTTCAGTTTCTGTATGATTTAAAATATAATATCAATATTTATGCATATTTTACGACCGGGCAACCTCGAGCAACGTGTGTGTGTGTGTGTGTGTGTGTGTGTGTGTGTGTGTGTGTGTGTGTGTGTGTGTGTGTGTGTGTGTGTGTGTGATGATTGTATCGTTGTGCTTTCCTAGATGTAAATTCATTGAAACATTGGTGTTTATCAAGAAGTGCTCAAACACAAGCAGAGCATAATTATAGCATGTTTCTTTTCACCAAACCATTGCCATGCATGTTTCTGCCATGCGCCATTTAGATACCAGCCTCATCAAGCTTCCCCTGCTTTTGAAACTTTGATTTCGGTTTCAAATGCTGAGGAGACCTGATGAGGCTGGATCTCTAAATGATAAGTATTTTTTCTCTATGTATGTATTTCTCTTGTTTTCTTAACATCCACACGTGCCCCTCCCCCAATCATATCTTCCTCCCTTCTCATTTTGCCTCCAACCATCTGACGAAACAGACGACGAATACATCTGTCTGCAGAAACAATTATAATGGACTGCGTTAATACTTGAGGTAGTAAAATAAACATATTTAGCTCTATTAATGCATTGAGAACTTTTTATCATGTTTTTTTACCACTTCTACATCTGACTATATATATATATATATATATATATATATGTATGTATGATGTATATGCGTATATATGTATGTATGATGTATATGCGTATATATGTATGTATGATGTATATGCGTATATATGTATGTATGATGTATATGCGTATATATATGTATGATGTATATTTGTATATATGTATGATGTATATGTGTATATATGTATGTATGATGTATATGCGTATATATGTATGATGTATATGCGTATATATGCATGTATGATGTATATGTGTATATATGTATGTATGATGTATATGTGTATATATGTATGATGTATATGCGTATATATGTATGTATGATGTATATGCGTATATATGTATGTATGATGTATATGCGTATATATATGTATGATGTATATGTGTATATATGTATGATGTATATGTGTATATATGTATGTATGATGTATATATGTATGTATGATGTATATGCGTATATATGTATGTATGTATTTATGTATGATTTATACGTGTATATATTATGTATGTATGTATGATGTATATGTGTATGTATGTATGTATGATGTATATGTGTATGTATGTATGATGTATATGTGTATGTATGATGTATATGTGTATATACGTATATGTGTATATATGTATGTATGTATGATGTATATATGTATGTATGTATGATGTATATGTGTATATGTGTATATATGTATGTATGTTTGATGTATATGTGTATATATCTTTTTTTATATTTTTTTATTTTTCTTCCTTTGAAGATTGTAATGCCGGGTATGGGGCAGCCAAACCAGCTGACAACATTGCCCCGCTTTTTTATTGAAACCAACCGAGAGCTCTTTTTAGTATCCTCGCTGTTCCCTTAAGTGCAATTGTCTGAATCTCTTTTGCACTTGGTTCACCAGGAATATTAGTTAGGTAGGACTTCAGGTTCTTCTTTATAAGTCCTGTGGCACCTATGATAACTGGTATGATCGATATCCCCTTTAGGTTCCAGTTTCTTTTCATATCATATATGAGACCTTGGTATTTGGTCTGTTTCTCTCTTTCAGCTCTGTTAAGACCGCCATCATTAGGAACACTCACTTTAATCAAGGTTGCAACTCTCTCTGACTTATGCATTTATGTATGATGTATATGTGTATATATGTATATGTGTATATATGTATGTATGTATGATGTATATGTGTATATATGTATGTATGTATGATGTATATGGGTATATATATATATGTATGTATGATGTATATGTGTATATATATATGTATGTATGATGTATGATGTATACGTGTATATATGTATGCATTTCTGATGTACATCAGTATTTATGTATATGTGTATTTATGTATGTATGTATGTATGTATGTATGTAAGACGTATATGTGTATTTATGTATATATGTATGTGTATATATGTATGTATGTATGATGTATATGTATATGTATGTATGTATCTATGATGTATGTAGTATGACGCATATGTGTATGTATGTATGTACGTATGTATATTCTTTCTATTCGCCTTTCTATAACTCTTATTGATTTGATAATGAAATAAAGTTTAAATGTAACTTTACTCTTTATCTTTTTAACTTATTCTATTGTGTGTGTGTGTGTGTGTGTGTGTGTGTGTGTGTGTGTGTGTATTGGTAAAGGAAGAAAGTCTCTCTCACAAATATGTACATGTCTATGTATTACATGATGATAGTTTGAAAATAATTTGATTACGAATGTCTTAAATTATGTTGATACAAGTTATATGTTATGAGGAGATCGAATTATTTTCAACATTCAAAAGAGAAAGGTCTGTTCACTTGATAAACTGAATGCCGAAACATCCATTGTAAGGTGGAATAATATCTAAACATCCTATGCATATATTTATTTATATTCAATTCGAGTTCTTACACAGGCCACCATTACCAACGACGACAAACGATGGTGCATATTTTATATACATACGCATCTCTCTCTTTTTTTTAAATTTCCTCATCATTTTGTTCTGGCTGATGATAGAGTATTCTATCGAATACCAGACATTCGCCCGCTCTCTCAGACATTCAAGTCGAGAGATCTTTTTAACATTCTAACCGCCTCTTTAAGTGCAATTATTTTAATTTCTCTTGCACTTAGTTAACTGGGTGCATAAGACCATGTTAGTTCGTATATATTTATATATGCATGCATACATACGCATTAGCATTAAGATTTCGTGCATCAGTAGTGAACATTTCGAATTCAAATACATATTTATGTTTTTTTTTCTTTCATAATATTTTATTTTGTCTTACACGTATTTCATTGAACAGCAGACGAACACCAAACAGCTCACCGGAGA
>NC_136501.1:5735136-5765136 GCF_053919585.1 Euprymna scolopes
GTGACAGGGTGGGGGGTCGAGCAGTGTCGAATAGCTGTGGGGGGGATCTCCTTGTATACATATGCTCACACACGCGTGTGTTTGTATGTATTGGTAATGGTTATCCGTGAGTGGGTGTGTGTCTGGTGTGTTTGATCTGCAAGCTTGTTAGCTCAAATCTGTGTGCGCGTGTATCATGTCAAAGTGATTCCGATCATATTAAATACTCTTTCAGCTGTTCACTTTTGAGGATAGTGTAATAAGCGTCTTTGCTCGAGGCCGCTAACTTGAGATTCCGATAAATTTTCCCTCCTGCTTCTATTTCGAGGAGTCACCGTCCTCTTATTGGATTCCCTTTCCCTGCGTCCCATCTAAACTTCATCCGTCGATCCTGACTTCCAATCGGCTGCCTCCTCGTATTTCCTTTCTATTGAGCCCCCACCCCAATCATTGGAATACCATCCCGGCCCTTATGTAGCTAATCCTCTATATCCAGACACCGGTTGCTGTCCTCGGGCCCATACCTGTAGTCCTACCTTAAACCATTCGCAGTTTATTATTGTTGCTTGGTTTTATGCTGCAATGGATTTAAATGTGTAAGTTCTTTATATAAAACAAAAAACTATATATATATAACTTACACATTTTAATATTTGGTGTAGATGCTTAGCTATGGGGAGGTAGCATGCTTGTGCTATTGTGTAAAACCCTCGTGTAGTATCAGTTGATGTGTCTGATGCCATACTATGTGTCAACCTGTACGCATGTGCTCAAAGGTAGCGAGACAGCTTCCAGTTTTAAAAGCTTCTCGTTTTTTGTAGCATTCGATTCCATCATCTGTTTGGATAACACCGGTATGGAACCATAGCAGCAGACACCTGTCAGTTGTGGCCCTTTACGAACAAACAACCCCTATTTAGAAAGAAGAAGAAAAAAAAAGAAAAGAAAAAAAGGGCCTGTTCGAACAATTGTTTTCTTTATCTAATTTTGGAGTAGGGTCGTGTTTCCATTTAGTGGATTCTTTTAGACCCCCCCCCCACAAAAAGCATAACCACATTTTTCCTGACCCCTTTCTTTTTCTATCTTTTTTTAATTTCTCAATCCTTTTTTTTTTTAAACTGACCCCCACCCTTCCCCAAAGAAAACCTCATTCGAACAGCTTTTTTTTTCTGTAAGCACAAGTTCAGTTATTTTACGGAATTGGCAGGTGTCTCCATTTAGTGAAGTTTATCAGAATTATCCATAAAGCAAAAAAGGGCTGTTCCCCCTCCCTATCTCATCACCATTTTCCCTGACCCTTTCTTCCTCTAAAGATCCAATTTCTTCTCCTCTTTGGTCTCTTTGTGCGGGTTCATAATTTTATTACAATATATATATAAACCTGTTTGGAGTTGTTTTGGACGTCGTGCACCACGGATGTTCATGGCAACAATACCAGGTAGCATCAGTTGCTGTTGTAGTTTTAGCTTTCGCACTCACTGCTGCTGCGACCCGAGCAGGTGACACTGACGGGTTACTGGTCAGCCAAGATGACCACAAGTGTCCAACAGCAGCAACAGGAACAGCAGCAGCAACAATCGCAAAAGGAGACCAAACAGCTGTCGAGGATACCTGTGGGGCACATCAGCAATAGTAAATGGGACATTATACTACCAGCAACTAATGAGACCACCAAACAGGACCGAGCTCAGGTAAGCAAACCCCACGGCCTACTTTCACTTTCACTTTGATTTATTAAAGGTAAACCCCTCTCACCCAATCTCCATCCTAAACTCAGAACATCAACATGAAACAGATATAGATTCAGTTATTATTACACTGAAACATATATATATTTATATATATATATATATATATATATATATATATATATATATATATATATATATAATGTTATTTGTTTTTAATACTTTTTGAATGAATTCAATTATTTATACAAAAGTGCATTTAAACCTAAATGCGAGTTGGAAATAATTTTCCCTTTAACCAACTTGGTACCTTCACATGGGGAGCGGCATACATATTGTTTTTTTTTGTTGTTTTTTTTTTTTTTTTTAAATATAATTATCCACTGGCATGACTCATCGTCAGTTCAGCCACTCTGATGAGTCGTAGACGACGAAACACGTGTCAGTGGATAATTATATTAAAAAACAATATATATATATATATATATATATATATATATATATAGTTATCGGCCGATTCCAATATTTTTCTCGATTCCGATACAATTACCGATTCCGATTCTTTATAAATCTCTAAATATTTAACTATAAAATGATTATTTTATCCCGATTACCTTAAAACACATGTTAAATGTGCACATACATTCTCAAACGTAAAACCACACTTGTGGTGGTGGGGGTGATATACGCATTTTAGTTTTATTGGAAGTTTAAATCAATAAATATTTATTATTGTATTATTACTACTAACAGTAAAATATTTTTTTGAAAAAGCAAAATCAAATTAAAAAATATAATTAAAGGAATCGTTTTTGGCATCGGAAAATAGGCACAAACTTTTCTGATATCGATTCCGATACCATAAAAAGTTCCGATTTTTCTGATTCTCGATTTCAATTCCGATTAATCGCCCCAGCACTTATAATAGTCTAAAAAAAAACTTTGAATATTTAATAAAACAAATGCTAAAATAAAATAATGTAGTTTGAATTCCTAGGAATGCAAACTAAATTCAACATCGCGGACTTTGTCGACTTTTCCCTAGAAATTCCACAATTACAAAAAGAGATTAAGTGTGAAGAAGAAAACAAAAAGAGAGAGGGTAGAGCGAGGGGGAGGGGGGAAGAGCGAGAGAAAAGAAACTTAAATTGTTTGATAAAAAACGGGGTCATCAGCTGTTCACCATGTGGCTGTTACGGATAGTTGTTAAATTCACGGATCACCAGTGGAAAATGTCACTTCCTCCTAAAAAGAAGCGTAGAAACAATCCAGCTACTATTTTACTTCTACATAAATGAAAATAATGTAATTTATTAATACATTAATAAATTAAGAATAATAAAAATGGTTAATACTACGTTTAGAACATTTCTGTGATATGTTAATTAGCATATTAAATTAAAGGGGAATAAAGATGCATTTGAAAAAGCTTAAGTGTGTGTATATTATTATTATTATTATTATTATTATTATTATAATAATAATAATAATAATAATAATAATAATTGCATGTGTGCGTGTTATAAGAATACTCTAGAATGCACGAATAAACTGTTTGTGTAAGTTTGTTCCTGGAATTAAAGGTGGTTCACATGATCTATATATACAAATGAGATTATGTGTGTGAGGACACGTCTAAACCTATATACTCAACGAATTTTGGATCTACAGACTTTAATTTTGGTATATAGGGTATTCAGACATGTGAAGAATTTTTAATCGGGTTTCATCCGAAAAAAAGGCTGCTAAACGATAAAAATTGAAAAATTGTTACGTGGGGGGTGGGGTCATCGGATTTTTATCTGTTTGTCAGCTGTTTCACGAATGCGTATGCGTGAATCGTTCACATGACAGATTCCTTATGTTAAGAATAAGTAGGTTTGAAAACACGTTTTAAAGAACGTGTCAAGCTGACCTAATAGTTATCGTACTTGATTCATTATCTTAAGGTTTTGGTTTCGATCTCAGCTCGAATATTTTTTTTTTTACTTGAAGAAGTGAATTCTTTAGAAAATATACATAATACTCGCATGCACATGTCTCAGTTTATTTCGTTATTTATTTACTTATTTTGTTTCATTTTAAAAGAAATTTACCATTACATTTAATACCTATCGTATTTCTGTTTATAATAAAGAAGAATTCTGTATAAAATAAAATATGATATTTATGCGTATTTTAAGACCGGGCAACGCCGGGCGGTCTGCTACTATAAAATATTCACAGCTAATCCTACAGTATTTAACTATTGAAATTCTGTTATAAAAAATTATATGTGAAATTATATATATATATATATATATATATATATATATATATATATATATATATATATATATATATATATATATATATTCAATACTAGGCGGAGGACGGCGATTTGCCCGGTCGTAAAATACGCTTAAATATGATATTTTAATTTGTCCAGATTTCGTATATATTATTAAAGATTATTGATTTCAAAAGTAAAAACGAAAGTAATTGGGTGCCATCAGCTAGAATCGAAAGCAAAACTGTAACATTCAAAGCTGGTGACGTTACCACTGTATAAACATGACACACATATGAACTGATTAAAAATTAAAAATAAACTAAGATGAATGTACAAAATGTTTTACGATTTTTATTCATTTTTGACCCATTTTTGACCCCTTGAAAACAATTTAATCAGCTAAAGACCCATAAAAATGGTCCGTAAAAAATGCAATCATTTGAGACCCCAAGCGCTGCTCTGCGAACTTTAGTTTCGTAGGAAATAGAGTTTGAAAATATCGAGACAGACTGCCAGACATCTAGTCTTTTATATATCATACAATACGTTATTATTGCCTATAGCTATCAACTGTAAAGTTTTAAGTTTAAAAAGTTGGGTTGAAACGGAAAAAAATGCGAAAAAGCTAAAAAGTACATACTCAGAAAATAAAAAGATTTAAAAAAATTTTTTTATTTAAATCATAAGAAAAAAAAACAGTTAAGAATTGTTGTCGTTTTTAACAGACGTTCGAATCACATCAAACTTTTAGTACTTTTTCTTTCTTTCGTGAGTTCAACGTCAGCACTCGTCTGCATTAGGAGGGCAATAATTTCTCAGCTTCATCAAGCAAGAATTAATAAATCCCATCTCTACGCGGGGTTGAATAGTGTGTTGCATCGGGTTTGACTTGCATTGAAACGGTCATGTTGTCTATCACAGAAGAAACGAAATCTACGAGAATAATCACTATTATAAAAATGGCTGCTCCACGGGGTCAGTTGAGGTCAAACTTTATTTCTGTTCACCTTTTCTTTGCATTACTATAAGCATATCAAAATGTACTTGGCGCCTCGCTGAATGTAAGTAGTTGAACGTGTGTGTGTGTGTGTGTGTGTGTGTGTGTGTGTGTGCGCGCATACCTGTCTATCTATCTATCTATCTATCTATTTATCTCTCTCTCTCTCTCTCTCTCTCTCTCTCTCTATATATATATATATATATATATATATATATATATATATATATATATATATATATATATATATATGTACATATATGTATATACACATACATGATTATACATGAGTATCTAAATATATGCGCGTGTATATATACACACACATGTATATACACATATACATGAGTATATATATATATATATATACTTGTGTTTGTGTATACATACCTCTCTCTCTGTCTTATATATATATATATATATATATATATATATATATATATATATATATATAATCATAATTTAGGAATTTAAAATTTGTGATTTGAAAAGGTTAAATTTCAAATATTGAAATTTTATTGTATGCAAGACAAAGAATACAGTATAGTAAAATATATTTCCTCAATCACTGGAGTTGCATTGCACACCAGTAGATTTATTGTATTTCATTATTCTGAATAATAATAATAATAATAATATATATATATATATATATATATATATATATATATATATATATATATATATATATATATATAAGCTTACACTTAGCTTAGTACTGAGCTTCGTATTAGAGAGTGAAGTTCTCTTGGAAACTAGTAGTATGAATATTTTTTTAAAAATCGTAAGCACTATAATTTCTTTTCCTGTCGAGGTGAACATAGCAGAGGTAAAATACCAGCTTCGGGCATCCGAGTTTCAACATGAAAAGAAAAAAAAACATCAAGTTTAGCCACACTGAAAAGCCGTGGTACGGTGAAACATAACGTTGTACATCTCTCTCTCTCTCTCTCTCTCTCTCTCTCTCTCTCTCTCTCTCTCTCTCTCTCTCTCTCTCTGTGTATATATATATATATATATATATATATTTTTTTTTTTTTTTTTTTTTTTTTCAGCGTTACAGGCGGTATAAGAAGCATTAAAATGTTTTTAATTATTGTTACATTTTATTTTGATATTTGGCGCGGTTATTCACTCTTGGTCTCAAAATGTAGCGAAATGAAAAAAAAAAAAGAAAAGAAAACGTTGAGAATGCTGTAAATTTCATCTTCGGGCAACGCTATGGCAAGTTATTAATGCTACCCTAAAATTTTCAAAATTCTCAACTTTTTTCATTTTCTTCACTTCGCTAAATTCTGTGACCAAGAGTAGAGAACCGTTCGAAATATAAAAAAAAGCAAAACAAATTAAAAACAACACTACCGTTACGATGCTTCTTCCATTAACTATATTTTTAAAAATACTTTCCTAGAAGCATACGAGGAATAATATATAATATACACATTACATAAATATATATATATATATATATATATATATATATATATATATATATATATATATATATATATGTATATATACGCACACTTATATATATACTTACATATATATGCACACACACACACACACACACATATACCCATATGCTTGCATATATATGTACACACATATATACTATATATGCATATATATCTACACACATATATACTATATATGCATATATACACACTCATATATATACACGTATATATAAATACACACACACACACATATAGTAAGTTATGAAAATATATATGGTAATTTAAGCTACACCGAATATTACACGTTTCATCTTGGCGAATTTCGACCAGGATAAAACGCGCAATATTCTGTTAAATTGGCATATATATTTTCATAACTTACTACTTAGCTCTACCTATGTATTGAGCACTGTTGAAGTAAATAAAATTATATTTTCTTATATTAAATTATGTGATTAAATGAAATAATCATATATATATATATATATATACACACAAGGGAGGTTTTTCGAGTATCTCATTAGAGACCAATTAGTCTATTTCTGAGGGTCGGTAATACCACGAAACTGCAATAAAATGCTCAATTTAGTACAGTTTATTATATGCATATTAATTCTTGTGTTTGAAAACCGTTTTTATGCTTCTTTTTACTTTGTTCCCCACAAGGACAGAAGTAGGCGCAGGATTTTAACGTGAAAACAACCCCGCTCCCCCCAAAAAGAGAAATTATTAGGACAAAAATAAAAATGTCCTCTGTCTAGAAGGATTCCTTCATCATTCATTGAGAGCAGAAAAGATAAAATATTATATCAGAACAGATTTTTCTCTTTCTTTCCGAAAAAAAAATCTGTTAGGCACTACTAAATCGATTTTATTTATTTTTTAGGGAGAGATGATGGTCAGCATCGGTTTCTAACTCATCTGATGCTGTGATAATTGCATGAACAAGAAACTGACAATTACGACATAAAACTGATTTCTGTGCCCGATACAAAACAGAAAGTTATTGATACAAAACTTTTTTTTTTCAAAGACTGAAACATTGTTTTACTTTAATTACGTTTGGGGGAATGTTCATTTATACATATCACATGATAAGTATATACAATCATAATGCATATGTACACTAGCAGGGTTATCCGGCGTTGTCCGGGTTCATAAAACAAAATAGAAATTAAATGGTGTCTGATCTTTATATTAAAACTTCTACCTTACCTCCATCTCTCCCCTGTCGCTTTTTTATATTTCTCCCTGTTTCTCTCTTCTTCATTTATTCGCCTCTCTCCTCAACTATCTCTTCATCCTCCACCCGTCCGTAGGTTTCTTTTAATATCAATGAATGAAGTGATAAGGATGGATTCGAGAGAAAGGGGGATAAAAAATAAAAAGCCGTTCAACACATGTCAATATCTAAAACAGACGTTAAACCAATGATGATGATGATGATGGTGACCATGATAATGCTGGTAATGATGACGACGACGATGGTGATGATGATGATGATATAATCTTAGTTTGCTTATTTATTCTTTCTGACTGTCTTTAAGAATAATGGTTTTCTACTGTAATTTTTTATGATAAAAAACCGTTAATGCCTACATTCACCACAGAAATAATTGTATGCATGCGGCCCTGCTGTTTTAACAACGTTGGTGATCACGACTCTCCCAAACTGTAAAGCCATGGTAATCTCGGAAAGACAAGTAAAAACAGTAGTTTCTCGTTGTTTTCCGTCTTGGTTCGGGGGTGGATTTGAGTGTTAGCCTCCCAAATGGTCACCCATCTGGCACTGGCCAGGCTCATTGTTGCTTAACTCCGGTTATCTGGCGAGAACCGGTGTGTCAACCTGATTGTGCCGTATATATTAAAAGTACTAATTAAAGTATGACATTTTTCAGAAAAAGATTCTTTTCTTTCACAGTTGTGTTTTGGACAAGCTCATCTTAATGTACACGCAAAAGCCTTCATCCCTGAGTGGCTTTCAGGCCTTGATAAGTGGTGACCCCCATGTAAAAAAACAAAAACAAAAAAAAACCTAGAGAGCGCAAACTTCCGGCAATGTTCGTCTCAAATCGCATCTGATCAGTTGCTTCTATTAATCTTTTTTTCTTTTTTTAACTCTTGTTCACCTCAAACCAGTCATATTGCTACTTGAATGTAAGGGGACAGAGGTTGGAGTTTGGTTGATAATGCTGGGCTAATTAGATTAAAGACTCTTTTTTGGACCCTAGGAGAATCTATGCATAGGCGAATAATGACTTTATGGAGGTACAGAAACCTGTCAGGTGTGAATGATTTTCTAGCATAGTAGAGAGAGCCCATCTTCTCTGCAGCAGCCTGCCAATATCTCTGTCAATCGTGCATCCTTATAAAAAAATATAAAGAGAAAATTCGATTTAGCTTTAATTTTCAATTGAAAGCAATAACAAAAAGGAAACGACTATAATAATTAGTTTGTCATTAATTGCAGCATTGGACACAAGATCATTATTAGATTTCCTTGTAGAAGGTCAGTCTGCCACAGAAGCAGTACCTCTACTCTTTCATCTAAAACTACCGCTACATGGTCAATCCATCTCACATGTAATGTAAGGAACAAATGTGAGATTCTGTATTATATTTCTTTTAGTCTTTCTGTTTGTCTGTCTGGCCATTTCGTTTTTTCAAAAAAGCTGCTGGGGATACGGGTTAAAGAGTGTACAGTAATCAGTGGGATAATATAGTAATTGTTAGTAGTGGACATTTGGTAAATTGGATTACTTAATGGGGACGGTTCATCAAGAAAGAAGCTTTGTTCATGGAATCTATGTTTAGATTTAGGCACAGATAAAGAGTGGGGAAAATTATTGAAAGTGGTTTCAGTCAGACGAGTGTTTTTCCTGAAAGTCAAGCCAGACGGGACCATAGATTGGAGCTCAGACGAGCACTTGCCATGAAAATAATGATAAAGCAGAGACAGGATCACAACGTCTCTTCTGTGAGACAGAGGTTGTAGGGAAGAGAAAAGGACATCACCCACTAGGCTACAAAGTCTATTTTGTCAAGGTAGGATAAGCTGCTTCTAGCAGATGTGGCAACAGTACTCCATTATTGGACGTAGTTAGCTCTTATACAGGTAGAGAATTGTAACAGTAGTGAGATATCTACTGGAGTGGTAGAACAATCCCACCATTTTTCCAGCAGCCTTGGCAATGGATTTAATGTACATGTTCCATTTCAGATCAGGTGTAAAGGTCAGACCCAGAAGCTTGTCAAAACATTGAACCTCCCCAAGAAGAGAGCCATTCATTTCAATTGATGTCAGATGGGGATCAGAGCATTGATGATGGAAAAATAGAAGCTTGGTTTTAGATGCATTAAAATTAACCAGCCACCTCTTTCCCCAATTGCACCACCTGATCAAGATAAGAGGAGAAAGAATCAGAAGGAACTTGGTCATTTATGGCTTTTTAAGTGTTGCCATAGATAGTAGATTGCAGAACTATGTCTGTTTTACAAGTATTTTAAGGGAATGTGCTCTGATAAACTCGTAGCACTTGCGCCCCCTCGACATGCATTCACTACACAAACCTGTTTAGCAACAAAATCCTATCCCTTCACTGTTGAGGTCCTAGGATGCTGGAAACCCTTCTACCATAAAAACTTCATCCATTGGACTGTTCGACTTTAGAATTATCTCCATGTTTCCTGCTTCCTTGACTGTATTAACACGCAGAAGTTTAAACATAATATGACCAAACATCTTGCTGCTCAACTCCCCGCAGTCCCTTATTAGAAACAATCCCAAATAGCATCCCTTTACGTTTCAAGTGGCAATATGCCTTGTTTGAGATGAACAAGAGTAAAAAACACTAAAAAAAAAACACAAAGCACCCAAGGATTAGAACTTAACACTGTTAATTGCATCAAATGTCATAGTATACTGCCACGTCAATAGAACAGGATTAGTGGGATTTGAATCTAACATCGCTAATTCCATAGAATACAGTAGGAGTTCAACTTGACGTTACCAATTCAATAGAACACGATAGGATTTGAGCTCAACCAACCAATTCTATAGCACACGTGAAGATTTAGTCTGTTCACATAGTTTTTAAATTCCCCCACGTTAGAATGATCGGGGGAGCAGAGAATACCAAAGGCTAGCAGTATGGAGGAAGAAACTTTTAGAGTAGGAAGTTTTTCAGCATATGGGAAACTCTACAGGTAGGTTTCTGCTGCTGAATGGGTTGATTGAAGTATTCATCTTGAGTGAGCTCCAGTGCCACGAGTTCATTGGAGCACATTCCATTAAAGTACTTGTAAAACCAGCACAGGAATACAATATTGCAGTGATGGGACAGAGGTTGGAGCTTGACTGATAGTGCGGGACCTATTAGATTTGAGACTCTTTTTTTAGACCCTGTCTAAGAGTGAGAGACTAAATGTTGAAACAATATATTATGGATGGGCGAATGGTCTCCCTGTTAGAGATATAAGATTATGTCCGCATTCCACTAAAGACTGGAGCTTCTTTTCTAAAGATTCGGCCATTGTTGGATATATAAGCGTTCGTTCTACCAAACATGTTTAGAATTAAAGCATAATATAATCAGCAAATATAGCCATCTCGGACACAATTTCATCAGGGAGGTCGTTTATGAATGAATTGAGGCACAGTCGTATTAATGTCACATCTTATACCAAAGCCTTTGACAAGGTCTGTTAGAATGTTACATGAAAAAGGCTTGTCCCCTTTTTCATGTAAGTAAAAATAAAGAGAATTAGTAAATGAAAATAAAATGAGAGAAAACGGGAATCGAACCCTGGAGATAAGTTTTAAAGAACAATAGGTTTTAAATGGAATGTCAAGTAAATTGTTGATTCTGATAAAATATTTAATAAATATAGTTTTGGCTGGAAGCTATTCATTGTTAGAAAGAATGTTGGATAATAAAAAAATGGGTTATATGAATGTTATGTTGATGGCACGTGAATAGTGGTCGCGCATGTTGATGGCACGTGAATAGTGGTCACGTTGGCCGGACATGCATAGATTTCTCAATATAGGAAGTGAGAGTTAGTTAGTGAAGAAGTCAGAAGGGAGGCAGAGAGTCAGAGAGTACAAACGAGAGTCTGACCAGGGAAGAGAAGGTTCAGTTTGAACCTTGGACTCTGGAAGCGAGAGGGTTTTAAACAGAAAAAGATGTAAAGAAAGAAACTTTGAATTCCTGAATGCAAAGCCATTGACCGGTCAATTGGAAGAAATAAATGATCATCATGTTTTTAAAACTGCCGTCGTCTGTGTCCATTATTACAACAAGAAAAGGTATTGTCAATTTATGTATAAGAACCATTTGAAATTCATCATCTAAAAAATATATGTTTAGAAAGTATATGTGTCATACTATTTATGTTATATAAACACTTCCGTTCATACAGAATTGTCAAAGCATAAATGCCAACCTATCGGTCTATCTATCTATATATTAAATCCCCTCTCAAAGTGTAATTATATGTACTCTCTCTCTCAATTATAAACTCTTTCATTTATATTAATGTTAATGTCTCCATATCTCACAAGAATAACAGACCTTGTCAAAGGCTTTGGATACATGAAGATTACCACACTAACTTCATCTGCCTTGTCCAGTACATGATATATGCGTTCGGAAATAATTGTTACAATGTCTACAATAGAATGAGGTTGCCTAAATCCATACTGTTGATAAGAAAGAAGTTTAGCATTTGTAACAGAGTGCATATGAATGCGTGAAAAAAAAATCAGCAGGAGCTGTAGGATCGCTGGATTGAAAAGATATTAGCAGCGGCAGCCAAAAAAGCACATATGCAAATTAGGAAGTGTGGCAGCTACAAACAGAAATAAATAAATCCGACTCAACTTTTGTTTATGCATTAGCAAAAGGCATTCATTACCATTACTTTCCAAACAATGCTTCTTGTTTTTTTCTGTTTATTTTGTCTGCCATAAGGTTAACAACACCCTGCCACCTCAACATCAGCTTAAAAGTCTTTTGTCATCACCATGGAGCTACACATTTGCGTTTTTATTTTTCGCTCAGCTTTTAACTTTTACATGTCCACCTCGCTCGGCGCATATTTTGCTTCTCTCCAACCAGGTTTTATCATTTTCTCTTTTTCTTGTCATGCAAGCCTGCGTGCACTTAATTTGCATATATGCTTTTTCAGCTGCTGCTGCTAATATTTTTGCAAGCCAGCTATCCTACAGCTCCTGCTGATATTTTCCTACATGCTCACACACGCTCTGCTACAAATACTAAACTGCAGCAGGTTCTAACCCCTACAGTGTGGAGGTTTCTAAATACCATAAAGCTTTCTCTAATAGCTTCTTTCTCCAGTCTGCTACTTTGAAATTTCCTCCCTACTTTCTGCTTTCCTGACTGTACTGATATGCAGAAGTTTAAATGTATTGTGAACAAATATCTCGCTGCTCAACTCCCCACGGTTAGACATGATCACAAATACTAGCCTCTTACGTCCAAGTGGCAATATGCCTTGTTTGAGGGTGAGAAAAAGTCAAAAAAGAAAAAAAAAGAAAATAGTCAGTCACCACTGCCCCAGCGCGGCCATAGCCGAGATTGAACTCACTACACGAGTTTGTAATGTAATTCAAATATTGTCGGTAGGTGAATACTTGATGATGAAAGGGCTATCAAGAGTATTTTTATCGTGACGTCATCACTAGATGGGGTGCCTACCACGGCTTAAGAGAGTCCCATCTACCCTCGAGAGAAGGATAGTCTGCGCCAGTTTCTCAACTTGGTATTTTACCTTGCGGTACATACAGCGCCTCGCCTTCCCAAATCGCCACCCATCTGGTACTGGCCAAGCTCAACATTGCTTAACTTCGGTGATCTGGCGAGAACCGGTGTGTCAACGTGATTGTGCTGGAGACACAACACAGTAGCCAGTATGTTAATCAAAAACCGCCAGTATTTAAACAGACAACTCCCTATTGTAATTGTAATTGCGAAATTTTGTACACGTTTAATTTTTACTGATGTTCATGTAAATGTCCCCACCCATTTGAAGTGATATTTAGTATGTTTTAATGGGTTGGGAGACGAGGATTCAATCGTCAGTTTTAGTCATATCACAGAGACAAAATGATGACTTCTTAGTATAGTATCAGAACAGATACTACACTTTGCTTCAAGCCAAAAGGCAGAGTTAAAAAAAAATATACTTGATGCTAAACACTCAGCGTGGTGCGGATCAAGGGCAATGGGTGGCGCCCTCCCCTACATCCCAATGTAGTAACAAGAGAGGCTACTTACATTTAAATGTTTTATTTTGTATTTACAATGTTTTATTTTGTATTTACAATGTTTTATTTTGTATTTACAATGTTTTATTTTGTATTTACAATGTACACACTTAAAATTGTCCACAAATAATTACAACGAAAAATGTTTTCACTTTTGCTTTAAAATTTTTCTAACATTCGTTATTGAAGTAATTGTGTAGAATAATTAACAAGAATATATTTATATTTTTTCCAACTCGAATGAGCTCGTTTCAATTTGGGTTTGGGTTGCACGAAAGAAAACGGTGGTATTTTCTAAAAAATAGAAGAAAAAATAAAGAACACTCGTTCTATTAAATCACCTTTTACTCTTTTTCAACTAAAAAAAAAAGAACATAAAAGTGTGTCACGTTTTCTAACATTAATTCACGTCATTTACAAATTGTTTTAAAACCTTCAAAACTAATCATTTAATTTACAGCAAACCCTGAATATTGATTAATATCTTAATGAAAAGCACACCTCAAATACATTTCAAATAAGAGGAACAGATAAAAACATGAAACCTATTTTTAACACGCATGCATTCATACATTGCATTACGTTCAGTGTTTTCATATATTTAGAACTAGTCGGGGTGTCCGGCGTTGCACGGGTATTAGGAGGTGTGTGTTGAGCAAAAAAACCCCAAAAACAAAAAAGTGGTAGTAGGCATGCAGACTCGAATCCGGACTGCGAAGGAGGAAAAGAACGTGAAAAAAAAGTGACGTCTTTGCCGTTGCGTCAATCGCCAAACCGGAAGTGGCGAAGGTTTAAATTAAGGCTAGTCAATCAAAAAGAGGGATGACTTCCGAAAATATTAGCAAAAAAACAACCTCTCCTTGTAGAAAAGTGCCCAGTTGAGGGTGAAGGAATTAATGTTTTTAGCCAATTTTGCGATATTTGTTGTCCTAAAGATCGAGCTTCAAAATGATACCAATCTCGTGAAAATCCGTCACTTCTGTCGAAAGTTTTAGGCAGATATACAAACATACATACATATATACATAAATTTAAACAGACAGGTGAGATTTATATAATAGATGAAGAGTAGCCTGAGTGCCCGGCGTTGCCCGGGTGTTTGGAAGTGTGTGTTGAACAAAAAAAGAAAATTTGTTAGTAGGCAGGTAGGCTTGAACTCAGACATCGAAGGAGGAAAAGAACATGAAACAAAAAAAACGTGACGTCTTTGCCATTGTGTCCATCGCCAAACTGGAAGTGGTGAAGGTTTAAACTAAGGCTAGTCAATCGAAAAGAGGGGATTACTTTAAAAAATATCGGCGGAAAAAGTGACCCCTCCCTGTAGAAAAGTGCCCAGTTGAGGGTGAAAGGATTAATTTTTTTAACCAATTTTTCGATATTTGTCGTCCGAAGGGGCGCGTTTCAAAACGATATGAATCTTGTGAAAATCTGTCGCCTCTGTCAAAAGTTTTAGGCATACATACATACATATATACATACATACATACATACATACATACATACATTTAAACAGACCGGTGAGATTTATCTTATAGAAGATGATTTCATAAACTGACATCAATTAGTTTCAAGTTAATTACAGCCGTACTTAGTAATTTCTTCATCGGTGTTAACTGAATAATGGTAAAATTTAATTTTTATAAACATTTCCTTATTCCACCGTTAATAGAATACAAGTATTGCATTTAAGCTGGTTATTATCTTCTTTTTTGTTTCGGTCCACCAGACAATTGTCGTCATTGTTATTTATTTTACTCATTTTCAACACAAAAGATTATTTAAAAGGCGACTATTTGCAATCATGTCTAACAGGGAACTATGGGGAATTGAGCAGCGAGATGTCTGTTTGCATTACATTTAATCTTCAGCGGGAAACCTGAAGGGAATTCCAATGTCTAGCAGTCCGAGGAAAGAAATTATTAAAGTATAAGGCTTTCCAGCATATAGGAACCTCCGCAGTAAAGGGGTGAAATTTTGCTGCTTATCAGGTTAGTCGGAGGTATGTACGTCGAGGGGGGCATAAGTGCCATGAGGTCATCCTTCCATATAGGAACACAAGTGCTATGAGTTCATCAGAGCACATTGCATTAAAGTACTTGTAAACCAAGCACAAGGATGCAACATTGCAGCAATCGGACAGAGGTTGGAGCTTGGCTGATAGTGTGGAACCTATTTGATTTGAGACTCTTTTTTAGACCCTGTCTAAGAGTGTGAGACAATATGGCAACATTACTCCTTGCATGGGTGAATTGTTGCTTTGTAAATATATAGGATGCTTGCTGATATGAGTAATTTTCTAGCATGGTAAAGGGATCCCACATTCTTTGCAGCAGACTTGGCAATATCCTCAATATATTTTTTCCAATTCATATTGTTTATGAAGGTTAGACTGAGGAGTTTGAAAATGGGCTCTCAGGTAGAGTGTTATTTGTCATGGCAATTGTTGGTTGAGAAGGTTTTACTTTTATAGTTGTGAAAGGAAGAAGTTTAGTCTTAGTAGCATTAAACGTTACTATCCACTTGCGGTTCCATTCCACTAATGACTGAAAGTTGTTTTCTACGTTTTCTGCCATTGTCTTAGATATGTGTACATACGTTTTTTCCTTCATGTCTATTGTAGAGTGTGGCATCATTAGCAAATATATCCGTGTAAGACACAATTTTATCATGGAGGTCGTTTATGAATATCAGGAATAATAAAAATCCAAAGATCAACTCCTGAGCACATCTACATTAATATTACGTTGTTTAGACGTACGGATATCGAGGACTTGTCTATGAATGATCTGATTATGTTGAGTATTAGGATATAATTTTTGTGAGAAGTCTTCATATCAAAGGCTTCGGATATACCAAGAGCTACACCTCCAGCTTTCCCTGCCTTATTTAGTGCATTGTATATGCGTTCCAATGTGACAGCTAAAATGTTTGCGATAGAAACGCTTGTCTAAATCCAATAGAAAGAAGATTAGCATTTACAAGATGGTGGACTACTACTTGATTGACTCCAAGATTTTAATAAAGAGAGGCAGGAGACTGATGCACGATTATGGAGCGAGTCAGTTCTTGAATACTGCTACAACACAGACAATTTTCCAGTTATCAGGAAAAGACTAGGTTAGACATTTGAGGAAGAGTTTTGAGAGGATAGGGGCTAGCTCAGCAAAGCATTTCTTAATTAGTATGGCATGGATAAGATCAGGCCCACACGCCGAGGAGGTGTCTAGGTTTTTTTTTTTATCAAAGCTATGAAAAAAGGGTAATTTTCAGATCTAAGAGTGTGGCTTGTGTGCGCAAGTTGAAATTTGGGATAGAGTGGTTTTCAGAATCTAGGGGTGAGGGAGGCAAACCACCAGGTAAGCAGGTCAGTTTTGTCGGTCGCCGTGCAAGCAACCTCATGGTTGTTAGTAGGGTTATTGTTGATTATTTATCATTCATCACGTTATTATAAATTTTCTAGAAATCATGAGTTTATATTTTCTGCAACTCGATACGTTTCCTGGTCACTTTGGTCTGCCTTCTTTTGACTGTGGCTACTTTACTCACAGGTTGCCATTTTTGTATAACTATCGATGCCTTGATGAAGGCAATATTGTTGCCATATGTAAAACATTTTATATTTTTTAACTAAAGACCACTACTTATCCAGGTCAAAGGCTGTTCAAGGATAAGGATCAATGAGTATCAGATGGATGTGATAATCAAAAATTAAGTTGAATTGGATTTTTAAGAAAATTGGTCAACAAAAGTTGTTTACATTAGACTTGCAAACGTTATAAGGACCCCCGCAATTTTGTATTCCACAGACGAGTAGTTCCAGAAAACTTTGTTCAATGACAATCTCTACTTGCACACACACACACATACACACATACACATACACATATATATACACACACACACACACACACACACATACATATATATGTGTGTGTGTGTAAATTAAAGAAGTTCTAATGTATTAAACTAAAACACCGATATCTTTTTATAAGTGTCCAATGCATATATTAGAGCTTTCATGAGTAAAATTATATAAATATTAGAAAAATATCTATATAAGTATTGAGCACTTTTGAAAAGATATTGTCATTTAGTTCAATGCATTTATGCTTATTTAATTCTTATTCTTTATATATATATATATATATATAAACATGTGCATAAGCATCATAAAAAATAATGGGAAAAATTATGCATCATCAGTGTTCGCATTTGTTATTTATCAAAGAATATGACAAAATTTACTGATAAAATCATAGAATTACTGTTGACAATTGATTATAAAGTGGGTCATTTCTTTCCAAATATATTTCAGGTGGTGAAGGCTAGGGTGGTTGTCTGACTTGCTATTTGTTTTTTCGCTTCCCATTATCACTTGAAACGACTTTGTCTGAAATGGGGGTTAAGCACATATTTTACTAACTAATTCTTAATACATTTATCTCTCTCTCTCTCTCTCTCTCTCTCTCTACATATATATATATATATATATATATATATATATAGTAGGCTGCCCGGCATTGCCCGGTTGTGAAATATGCTTTAATATGATATTTTGATTAATGCAGATTTTGTATTTATTATTATATTAGCCTGGGTGCCCAGCGTTGGCCGGGTGTTTGGAGGTGTGTGTTGAGCACAAAAAAAAAAGTGATAGTAGGCAGGCAGGTTCGAACCTGTGATGTGAAGGCTGAAAAAAAAGTGAAAGAAAATCTGACGTCTTACCGCTACTCCATGACGTGAGCTGAATTTAATGTAGTCAATCAAAATCAAGAGATGACTTGCAGAAATGGCGTTGCTTTTAAACCTCTCACAAGAGCAAATTAGACATAGGGTCGTTTTTAATGTGGGAAGGAAACCAGCTCCCCCAAAAAGGGGGCACTCTGGCAGAATCCAAATAAATAGTAATTGTCTCAGTATGAAGAGTTTCCCCTACATTGACCAAGAACCAATAACAGAACATACTACCTGGCCTGTTGCTTTATTTATATGAAAAAGGCAAACAAACAGCCGAGACAACGGCATGGTGAGAATTTTGTTTAACTCAATCAAAAGAAGATAGAGACGATGTCCGTTTGCGAATCTGAGATATTATGATCTGGAAAGTGTGCAAAAACTTCTTGTGGAATCTGACGTCTTTTATATATTAAAATTATATCGGACCCAATATAGTAATGGTTTAAAAAGTAAAAAAAAAAACTTCATGCGATACCACCAAGAATCGAAACCAAAATGTTTTGCTTACGATTTACTTTTTCCTTTGATGTTAATGCTTGACCCATTAAGACATGTTTGCTGCAAGTCTAAAAATTAAAACATGAATAATTAGCTATTACGTTATGCATGCATATTTGTAATGCTGTTGTTCGACCTTCACATGCCAAATTCCATTTTTTTTTTAATTTTCACACTTTTGCATCAATTTTCTCCAGCTAAAACTCAAATATAAAGTTTCGCATGGATTTGAATACCCTGTATATTAAGTTTCATGTCTGTAGACCAAAAACTAACAGAAGAGTTTGATAAGATAAATTTATTAAACAAATCTATACATACACATACATAAATATACATAGAAAGAGGATTGTCTTATTTCCACATCAAGAGTACCATCATTTGATACAATACTACCAGGGGGGGGGGCAAAAAATTTTTATGACTTCAAGGCACTTTCTATAGACGAAGATATCAGGTTCCACATACAGCAGTGGGAGCGTGCTAACTGTTAGTCCGAAGCATTTGTGAAGAGATCCACCATTAACTGCATATCTACTATCACTTGGTCAGCATCATCAGCATACAACAGCTCCCTAACAAGTGTTTTTGCTTGGAATCTTCTGAGGCTGAGCACATTTCCAGACGTTAGAAATCTAATATAGACATCCGCATTATAGTCACAGAAGCCATATCAGAGCACAGCAGTCAGATAGAGCGAAAACAATGCTGGTGTAGGTATATCACCCTGCTTCACTCCGTTATCATTGGCAAATTCTTCCGACAGCCAACCATTAAAGTTGATGCAATCTTTCATACTATGATGAAGTTGCTTGAACTTTTCCTTAAACAGGTGTACAGCCAAATTTTCCCAGCACTTTCCAGAGCGCCTCACAGTTGACTGCGTCGAATGCTTTGGTTAAGTCCACAAACACCTGGAAAAGAGGCATATGCTGCTCAATACAGTTTTCGGAAAGCTGTCTCGCAGAAAACACCATATCCATGGTTCCTCATCCACCTCTAAAACCTAACTGAGACTCCGGAACGATATCAGGACAAATATATTTCTTCAATCAGGTTAGCAAGAGCCGTGCGAATACCTTTCAGGAGTGAGATACCTCGATAGTTTCCACAATCAGACTTGCACACTTTCTCTTGTACAACATAATCACGATGGTATCTATCCAGTCTTGGGCAACCTGGTCACCCTGCCATACTGATAGTATCAAAGAGTGGACCACACAATGTACATTGACACCACTATGTTTCAGCAGCTCAACAGGAATGCCATTCAGCCCAGGGGCTTTGTTCGAGTTGATCTACTTTATGCAATCAACTCTTTCCACACAATACACACACACACACACAGACACACCCACACACACACGTTAATACAGATATTCAAAAGCGAATATATGCTGTTCGTTTACGTGTGTGTGTGTGTGGGTGTGTCTGTGTGTGTGTGTGTTGCATGTATGTGTATGGATGGGTGAAGATTGAAAGACACCGGTCAGTACTTAGTGACCATAAGAAAGGTTCTTAATTTATAGACTGTAAGACAAATATACTAAATTCTCAAGTACCTTATGCCATAAAATCAAAAGATGGGATAGATAGAGAGAAAGGGATTTCAATAGAAGATGTTTATTATCTTCAAAGACCTCACTTGTCCTCTGACCGTTTTATGACTCCCACCCAGATTACATTCTAACTTGACAAACGAAATAGGAAAATGTATTTGGTTGAAATATCAGTTTTCGACGGTAATTCTTGACCTGAAGACGTAATCCCCCAACGCGGGTGATTACAGAAACATGTATGCACATATGTAGCCATTAATGTTTGTATAAATAAATTTAAAATATATATATATATATATATAACATATATATATAAAATATAGATATAACATATATATATATAACATATATATATAACATATATATAACATATATATATAACACACATATATATAACATATACAAAATATATATTACATATATATATACAATATATATATATATGTAATATATATATAACATATACAATATATATTACATATATATACAATATATATATATGTAATATATATATAACATATACAATATATATATATGTAATATATATATAACATATACAATATATATGTAATATATATATGTAATATATAACATATACAATATATATATATATGTAATATATATAACATATACAATATATATATATATATATGTAATATATATATATATATATAACATATACAAGATATATATGTAATATATATATAACGTATACAATATATATATATATATGTAATATATATATATATAACATATACAATATATATATGTAATATATATATAACATATACAATATATATATATGTAATATATATACAATATATATATATTACATATATATACAATATATATATACAATATATATATATACAATATATATATATATATATATATGTAATATATATATTACATATATATTAAACATATAGATCACATGTATTACATGTATATATTACATATATATATTAAACGCGGTGGAACTGAATTTAATGTATATCGATTCATTTACATATCACAATAAATCAGAAAAGGAGATTTAAGAAAAATAAAACAGGGATAATGCACGATCGTTTCATAGACGATAATTATACGTTTATTTACCTTTAGGTTTTCTCTGATTCTACGAAAATAAACAGTTAAGATATGTATAAATTCATGTATGTAAATGTTAACCACTCCTCCCGCCACTTCTCTTTAAAAAGGAAATCCGCGAGATAGAAAGAAAAACTGAGTGTCAATTTCTACGCTTCTTCGTAGATGTTCAATGCGTGTTCATCAAGTGTTTTTTTTTTTTCTTCCTCTGCCTATGAAAGCGGGAATCTAGCGAACGCCGAGGCCGATTCTTTAAAGAGGCAAACGGCTACCAACACGACATGTCTCGCTTCTAGAAATCAATCGGATAAGCCTTTCCCTGTCAGTCGGCATATTTGTATTATCGTTATTCTTTGAGTGTTTGATTTTATTTTCTTGTTAGTTATTTTTTCCGCCTTAGCAAGGATTATCACTTGGCAAGGTTATCATCCGTCTTGCAATGTGTCCACGCATCTCTAGAGAAAAGCGCTGTCCGCTAGTCGATTCGTCCGACGGTCAGCCAGGCTTCAATTTGAAATAATAATTACACTTCTAAAAGCGTAATTGCAATAGACACATCTTTTTATTTGTTTGTTTGTTTGTTTCTTTCTTTCTTTGTTATCGTGGAACGTGCTACCGCTTACCAAGGCCTAAATACCACTCGAGGATACGGATTAATGAATGTCGGATGTCCGATGAGACAACATTGTGATGATTAGTAATTTTGGAACTTGGATAGTGTGTCTATTTAAGAGAATGGATCAGCAAGAACTTGTTTACATTAGACTTGAAAACGACTATGTTATAGTGAGTACCGCGATATTATGTTCCATGGACGGGTAGTTCAAGGATAGAAATTTTTCTCATGGAATTTACGTTTATTTTTAGGCACTGATAAATAAGGCAGTTGCTGTAGATAGACGAATGTCTGCTGTGAATGCTCTACAGAGAGGAGAGACATAAATAGACGCTAAGTTGAGCACCTGCGCTAACAATTAATGTACATGCTAAATTGACGAATAAAAAAAGAGTGATAAAAATATTGGTTCTATTGAATGGGTCACAAGTAGGCAAGTGCTAACTAACTCACCAAGGGGAAATTTGGAATAAAAGTTAGAAAACATGGATTAATGAACAAGATATGTTCATAGCAACAATTTTACAGAAATGCAAAATTTACTTTGAAAGCCCAAAGTTGTTAAGGAGTTTTAAAGTTCTTGAAAAAGAAGTTGACAAAAGTTCGTTTCAAAGTCCCGCGTTGTTTATTTGTGCGTGTGTGTGTGGGGGGGGGTAAGATAGAGAGAAAGCTTACTTTCTGAATGGCATGTGTTCATTGGGGATAGATTAACAAGCTTAGTGAGTAATTGTCTGTAGTGATTTCAGCGTGATGCATGCCAATCTTTTGGGATGAATGTTGAGGAGTTTAGGTATGTCCCGTAGGTGTCTACGCAAGAACTCTAAATTCCTGTTCACAAAGCCACTGTTTTAAAATATTGTTTGATTTCACACCGGATTGTTATGTTTTGAGTTTGAAACGATTTTTCTTGGTTTGAAAATATTTTCAGTTCACATGCTTCTGTGAAAACTTCTTGCTTTTGGGATTAAGAAAGTGACTCTCAATGAAACGAAAACAGAAAAAGGGTAGCATTTTAAGCCATTTGCGTTTTAGTATTCATCCGTGTCGAAGAGAAAAGGGAAGGTCGAACGAACAAAGAAAAAGTAGTTTAAACATCAAACAAACACATGTCGTCTCCAACAAGCGGGTTAGAGTGCACACGTGTGTTTTTTGCCAATGAGCGAACGAGAAACAATCAATAAAACAAAGTCTTTTTTACATACGTGCGCGATCGCTAGTTTTTCATTCTTAGCATCGTCGCTTCGTTTTCGCTCATGATTGGCCGTTTCCTGCTACGTAATCTGGTGGCTGTTGATGTTGCTTAACTGCTTGTTAAGATAATAGTTGACAAATCGATTTGTAAATATATCGTTTTAAGCAAAAACAATATTACGTACTTAACTGTCATGTCGGAAATAGTGATATATTCAAAAATTATGAAAATTCATCAATAACTGCTATTAGTAAAAAAAAAAAATTACCGCTATAGACAACAAATATTGCAGCCATGAAACAACTAATCTAAAATATTCATCTCTGAGTTTTGTCCCCTGCGTCTAGACTCCTACCGCCTACTTTATAACGACTAGGAAAAATGCGATTTTACCACGTTTTTCTAAAAATGACTTTTAACTATAAATAACTTTCTACTTAAACGAATGCATGGAATGGAGACTTGTTAGTTTTCAAAGGTTTTATTGAGAAAAAGATTGTTTACGGCAGGTGAGACCAAACTAATTCTGATTACTTATTTTTTTTTGATTAAAAAATGGGCGATTTCACTGATTTTGATGATGATACTAAAAGTATTGGAACATAAAAAGTAGAACATTCGTGGATTCTCATTCAGTCTTGGACAGCGTCGAATGACCCCCCCCGCATATATCAAACCTGTTGCCCACATCGCCCGAACAATGATTGGATCATTCTGCCGCTCACTACCGATGCAATCTTCTACTAAAAATGGAGTACTGTTCTCACATCTGGGCAGGAGCTACTCGGCACGCCCTACCTTGCCTTGACAGAATTCAAAACCAGCTTCCCAGCCTAGTATGTGATGCCCTATTCTCTTCCCTGCAACCTCTTTACCACAGAAGAGACGTTGCGAGCCTGTCTCAGCTCTATAATTATTTTTATAGCAAATGTTCGACTGAACTCCAATCTATGGTCCGCCCTTGCCAAACTTTCACTAAAAACACTTGACTAACTACAACCACTATGAACAATTTCCTTCACCATTTATCTGTGCCTAAATCTAAATGCACATTCCATGAACAAATCTTTTTTTTTCTAGAACTGTCCCACTATGGAAATCTGTTCCACTGGCCTGCTTTCCGGCTAACTACAATATGGTAGTATTCAAGTCTAATGTAAACAAGTTCTTGCTCAACTGTTCTCTTAAATAGTAAAAATATATTCAATTTCCACCAATAACGATTGCTATACTACCATCTTACACTCATTAACACTTATCCTCGAGTGATCTTCTGGCCTTGATATGTGGTGAATCCCTTATCCAGTCGTGTTTATATCTGTATATAGGTAGACAGACAATTTTATGTCAATCGTATGAAATATATAAATATAATTAATATGAGCATAGGAATCATATTTCAGTACGAATTGTTTATCTGAATTGATAAGAGGTATACAAACGCGCGTGCGCACACAAACGTTTTATCAATAATATATAAATAAAGAGCGAGAGAGGGGGGGCGAGCTGTGATTCAATATAAGTTTGTGTTTTGTATGCAAATATCTGTTTGTTTCCACCTGCAAAGTAAAACATGGATCATTCGATATGCGTTTTACTTGCGTAGATCTGCACACACACACATACACACACACACACACACATACATACATACACACACACATATATACAAGTATGCAAAAAAGCACACACGTACATATATAAAAATATACAAAAGCACATACGTATATATATATATATATATATATATATATATATATATATATATATATATATATATATATACACGTACACACACAAGCACACACGTATGTATATAAGTATATTTAAAAGCACACACGTATATATATATAAATTTATAAGTTACAATCAACATCCAAATGAATGCTTTGACGATAATTACGGTTTTCAAAAGGCGCACAATTAAAAGATACATCTGCCTTACTTAAAAATTGCTAGGTTTATTTATGGTGTCTTTTACATATTAAAAAAACCCACCCAATACTTTTGCTGATGAGGAGACTTTGTTTAAAAAAAAACTATATGTCAAAATTATTGTTTGTGGCTTAATGTCTATCACAATAAAAACATCGTTTCCGGAACGATCGTACAAATTATTGACTTTGTTGTTGTTCCTTCTTATGAAACATATTTTGAATTTTTAATTCTAATTTGAATTTTAAATTATCAATCACATTACTATATATATATATATATATATATATATATATATATATATATATATATATATATACAGATACACACGCACACATTCACAGGCACGACCATACACTTAGAAACACACAGGAAGTGCCATGCACTCACACGTACGCACATCACAAAAATAACATGCGTACATATTCGTAAAACCTGACATAGTCATGCTGAACAAGAAGGAGAAAGAAGCAACCTTAGTAGAAGTTAGTGTCCTCCAATGATGCTGGGTCAAACAAAGCTGAAAGTAAAAGATAACGAAATACTAAGGTTTTATGTATGGCAAGAAAAGAAATTAAGGACGATTTCTATAATTCCAGTTACTATAGGATCAACTGGACTCATGAAAAAGAATTACAACAGCTACTTGGCAAAATATACCCGGTGAATCAAGTGCGAGAGAGATTTTTAAAAAATGCACTTAAAGGTACGGTCAGAAACTTAAAAAGATCTCTCGGTTGGAATATCTGATTTAGCGGATAAATGTTTGGTCTACTTTGAAGAAATTGCTAAAAAAAAAAAAAAAAAAAAAAAAACAGACACTGACATACACTCGTACATATATATATATTATATGCTCACAAATGTATACATAAACATACGTACGCCCGTCCTCAAAAACGCATTCTTACAGGCACACACACGTTTACGCACACTTACACACTTACCCACACACTTACACATACATACATACTTACACACACACACACTTACATACACACACTTACAGGAACAACGAGGATACTAAAAAGAGCTTTCGGTTGGTTTCAATAAAAAGCAGGGCAATGTTGGCAGCTGGTTTGGCTGTCTCATACCCAGCATTACAATCTTCAAAGGAAGAAAATTAAAAAAAAAAAAAAAATAGTGTACGTATCTGGTAAGTTTGTTTAACAGAAAAATACATCACATTGGCCAACTGTCTCTCACTTTCTCCTTTCTCTCTCTCTCTCTCTCTCTCTCTCTCTCTCTCTCTCTTCCGTCTACCTTTTCGCCCCTTTTTCTCTAGCTCTGTGTCCCTCTCTCTCAACATGTCTTTCTCTTTTTTTCTGCCAAGTATATGTACCTTTTATCTGTAGCAATAATTAATAACATTTTTTTGGTCTTGCTTTCTTACTGTCTGAGGATGCAATTGAAAACAAAGCCCCGTACCAAGATCAAAAAATTTGCGAGCGATTCAATAACGTGATTTATTTTTCGTTAAAGATTTGGCTGACGTACACGAGTGAGGATCCCATTGTGAAATAGGCACCGACTACAATGTTGAGCGCAGCGCAGCGCGTTCCAAGGAGCGTTCGTTAAACAAAAAATGCATGTGCGCAGGGTCCCATTTTACTTAGATTTTTTTATCTAAAAAAAGGTAGATTATAGAATTTTTTTTAAATAAGCAATTTTCGAGTTTCATCATCCGACATATACAATTTCTAAATTAACAGGAAAATTGGTGCAAGTTCAGCTTAGTACTTGTGGTGATAAACGAAAATAAACAAAAACCTTCATCGTGTACCTACTTGTGACGGAAAAAAGATGATTGTCAAACCGAGTTTTCGTTTAATGTGGTCGCTATTGTTCTCTTATCGAAAAACAGTGAAATTTTATTTTCTAGAATAAAAAAAAACCTTACTCGACGAGCACACGACTGTTTTTGTTTTAAAAATTATTTTTTATTCAAAAATAATTTTTTTGTTTTGTCAGGTGTTCAAAAGGTTGTTTAGCAGAGTGTGTATGAGCGCGTGGAAAAAATAGTAACAGGAACTGCAAGATAGCTGGCTAGCAGAAAAAAAGCACATATGCAAATTAGAAAGTGTGCGCTAGCTGGCGCGAGAAGAAAAAGAAAAAATAACACCGCGTGGATGAGAAAGGAAACAGTCGACGGCAAAGGAGACGGACGTGTAAAGTGAAGGCGAGAATGTGCTGGCTGTGGCTAGCGTGCAGTTTGGAGAAAGAGAAACACGAATCAGGTTAGATGGACAATAAGAGACATTTTAAGTTGGGGTCAGGACGGGAGAGTAACGGTAAGAAATGCCGACCTGGATTTTTATTTTTACTAAAGTAAAGTGTAACGCCATGCAGCATTACAGTTGCAATAATTTTTTAAATAAAAAAGGTAGGCTTTTAATATCAATGCCAGTGCGACAAAAAACTCATATATGTCGCACTGTGCTCCCCCTAAATTTGTAGATAGAGAAATAAGAGAGATTGTTGTTGGCCATCTACACTAATGCACAACTTCTAACATCATAGAGCACTTTTGGTTGCTGAAAAATTCTTACTATAAGTATCTAGATCTCAATTACTGTAATAAACTTGTGTTAACAAAATAACCGCTAAAACGTCCACTTGTTAACTAGACAGTAAGATTGCAATCACAGTTTAAAATACCAGCTTGTCTAACAACACTGAAACTAACTGAATATGATCATCTGATAAGAAACCGAAAAAAACTAATAGGGAATTAATTAAAATCAATGTTTAAAAGAATATATAAATTAGCGAGATCTTTTGCAGATGAATGCATTTCTACGACGCGTATATAACAAAGTTGTATTTTCTCTTTAAATAAATAGAAAAAAAGCCTTTCTTTTTTCTTTCTTGGCCTTCGGGCCAGGATCAAAGTGTAGTATACAGGCCAATAACTCTGCTAAACACAGAGTTGAAGATTTTGGCCAATATCTTGTCGAATTTGCTGCAGCTTGTTATTGGTGACTTGATCGAACCAGACCAGAACTACACTGTGAAGGGGAGATTGATTCAGAACAACTTGCACCTGATCCGCACGATCCTAGAGGGAGGGATAGAAGATGACACAGAAGCTGCGCTGATCACTTCTATGATGTATCGCCAGCCCATGGCT
The DNA here is from genome assembly GCF_053919585.1 of Euprymna scolopes. Taxonomy (NCBI): domain Eukaryota; kingdom Metazoa; phylum Mollusca; class Cephalopoda; order Sepiida; family Sepiolidae; genus Euprymna; species Euprymna scolopes. Next base: position 5,763,580 of record NC_136501.1, read on the forward strand.
GTCGTATGAGTCAACGGAAAGTGCTTGAAGCCTTTTGTAATCTCTCGGTCAGTTCATCATGGTTGTCTGCTGCTGCCCCTGCTTTATATCCTGGCTTTGGAGCCGTTGCTCTACAAGTTGAGACATGGGGAAGCAAATTTGGCCCTGGATGGAATAGCTCTGCCTGGTAACTCAGCCACCAGAGCATCCACATTCGTTGATGATGTCATGGTCTTTGTGTCGATCTTCCGAGATATCAAGATTGTGTCAGAGGCGCTCACTCGTTTCAAAAGAATGACGGGGGCCAAGATAAGCTGCAGCAAGTCGGTCGAACTGCGGTGAGCGCCTGGAGTGGTAACACAAACCTCCTGGCACTCTTCAACTGGACGGATGACCTGGTTTGGATCCCTAGCGTGTGGTTTGGACCGGGTCTCCAGCTCAAAAGGATTGGTCAGAGGTATGGTCAAAGTTGGAGGCTGCGGTCAACTTGTGGCTTCCTAGGAAACTCTCCTTAAAGGGCAGAGCCGAGGCATGCGCCACATATGTCTTTCCTCTCATCCTTTACTGACTGGGCGTACTTCTTCTGCTTACAAAACACTTAAAAGTCCTTGTCGAAGTCTTGTCCTCGCTTCTTTGGGACAAGGGAAAACACTGGGTGTGGAGACAGTTTTTATTGAATGTCCGTGTGAAGGGGGCTTGGGAATGCCGGACTTGAAGTGTGACGCCAAGAGGCTGGCTTTCCTGAGCTACTACTTTCAAGAAGATCAACCATGGCACCCTGTGGTTACTGCCACCTTTCCCAATCTCATTCTCGCCCCTCTGCTGAAAGCTGTCACAGATCATGAGGAGAATCTGCCTTCCTAAAAGAGTACCGTCGTACTAAAATGACTATCAAGGTCCAGCGACCTTGAGATTGCTACCCGTAGGGAACTCCACAGAGATCTAGTGAGGATGGCCGCCTGGCGATGGGCCCGTAATGCACTTTCCCTCAACAACGTACAATGCAGTTCTGTTTTTTTGTGGTCCTCTGCTTGTCCCCGATGCCGAATAACGGCCATAGAAACGCCTTATCACGCTTTCTTCAATTGCAGTGAACTCCACGAGTACTGGTCGTATGTCAGCGAAGTGATGGCTTGCATCGATCCCGAGCATCCTTGTCTGATTACCGTATCTAATGTCATTGACAACGTGAGGCTGCCGTTGGACTGGAAAGACAAATGTTCCACATTATGATCCTGGCCGTGGTGAGAATGGTGATTTTGACATTGCGACTGCAAGGTGACCGGGGAGTATTGTCTTTTTCTCATCAGGATCTGATCGCTTTCTTTAAACACCAACTACAGATGAAGATCAGATGCGATAGTAAGAAGGCTGCATCATGCGGCATCTGTGTGTATGAAAAAGAGCCAAATTTGAATATGTGTTCCTTGCCTAGGTGTGGAGTGTGCAGTTCCAGGGTCTATCGGACCCACTCCGATCTTAATTTTAGCCTCTTAGCTAGCCGATTGAGTGCTCCATCCCTCCCTGACTAAGCCGAAGTGAAATGAAATATTGTATTAATACTATTATCTTTATTGT
>NC_136501.1:5770136-5795136 GCF_053919585.1 Euprymna scolopes
AATGTTTTTTTCTTTTCATGAATTCAATTTTGATGTTCTTTGATTCCAGATCGATCGCGACTCTTTTATGTCTTCAATTATTTCAGCTGTTATCATTTCTAAAAGAAAAACAAAGCGGCGTCATCTATTTTTCGATACGAGCGTTCCTGTTACGATCTGAAAAGACCACGCTATTATGATGGAGGGAGATCAGAGTAAATGACCCATCGCAAGTACAAGGCGTGTCGTTATTGTAAGAAACGACATTAACTTATAACCTTTGACCCGAAGGCTATCAATATCTCGAACGATTGCTTACTTTCTTGTATGCAACACTGTATCAAGCGTTGGACTCAGTTAATTAATGAGTTGTGGTATTATCTGCGTTAAGCAACGCTGTCATATTTCTGTACTGGATGAGTGATTTTAATCTATAAGAAAGGATATTCTGAGAATGTATCCATGCAATCCGTGCCTCACAGAAGAAAATGCTATTTTAGACTTGTTAATCATGCTAAGTCGTCTGACATGGATTTCTGTGGCAAGGGTTGCTGGAGGAAATACTGTCTTGAGGATGCAGCAATCAGATGTTTGTTCCCATTACATTTAAATCTCTGTAGGTTGCTAATGTTTGGGAAAAAGAGACGTGAAGGGATTTTAAAGGTTAGTAGTCTGAACTAAATAAGCTAACAAAATAGAAAATCTACCTGCATCTAGCGACCTCTGCAGTAAAGAGGTGAGATTTTGTTGCTAATTTTATGTTGAGGAAATACAAGTGCAGAAGTTCATCAGAGCACATCTTGTGGAAGTACTTGTTAAACAAGCAAAAGAATGCAACGCTGCAGCAATGCAACAGGGGTTGAAGCTTGAGAGACTCATTAGTTTACAAATTCTTGTTTGTACCCTGTTAAGAAACAATTTGTGATTCAGTAAATCGTTAGAAAATGATGATGATTTATTTTGGCCAAAATGTCGTCAGCATTTTCTCTGAGAGTTGTTGTTTTTGATGTTGTTATCTTGGCCACTAGTGTGATGATTATGGCTGACAGAATACAACAAGACGAAAGTGGATAAGTACACAAGAAATTACCATCATCATTCGCATTGTTGTTATCATTGTAAAGGAATGCTGTAGGTGTCGGTTCGAACATCGTTATCCTAATGAAAAATACTAGCATGAATTCCTGTGGCAACGGTTGCTAGCTGAGATGCTGCCTTGTCAAGTGACAAAGTTAAGGACGTAGTCCCAAGTACATGCTGAGTGAACAAAACGCAGAATTTTTATACAGCTGTGTTAGCTGCTGCTGATAAAGTCGTTCTGGTAGGATCAGATTGATTAGCAGAATGACGATGCGTGTAAAAAAAGGAAATTATGCCAATTTCTGCCAAAACTTTTCAAAGATCTGTTTTTTTAGGGATGCTGAATCATAAAAATGGGATTACTAAATAGTCCTAAATAGTAGCTCATTACGTTCTAAGTGGCAATATGCCTTATTCTATATAAATAAGAGTAAAATAAAATTTAAAAAAACTTTAAATTAGTATTTGTTCATTCAATTTGTGTGTCTAACGGTAAGAATGCAATGTCACACAGTTATATGTTACAGATGGACAGAGCCTCTCATACAAATGTTTGGACATATCTAAATTTGTTGTTTTATTTATAAGCACGTCCGACCAATCAGTAGACATAACCTTTTGGATCAACGTGTAATATCTGATGCTACATTTTATCTATTCTGTTCTTGGTTAATTAAGGAGAAAGCCTTCTAGGCTGAGGAAATTTTATTTTGACCCACTCAAGAGCGCCCCTTTTGTGAGAGCTGAATTTTCCCTCACATGCACGCCTGTGGAACTCTGTTCCGTCTGCCTGCTTCCCACCGGACTACAACTTGGATGTCTTCAAGTCCAACGTCAACAAATTCCTAATGAACCGCCCCCTTAAGTAAACACTTCGTCAAATCTCCACACTAATGTAATGTACTTGCAATAACCCTTATCCCTGAGTGGCTTCCGGGACTTGATAAGTGTAAAAAAACTGTGTAAAAAAAAAAAAATTAATTTTATCTCTGTAGAGGAACACGTAAATAGGGAGAGACTGGTTCCCTTATAGAGATACGTAAACGCCTCGCAAATAAGATGCAGCTAATTGATATATTTGGTGACTTCAATGTCCACCACAGCAACTGGCTTGGATTCTCTACAGATGCAGCAGCACAACACATAGCTTCTCTATATCTCATTCCCTATCACAGATCAGCAAGATCAACTTACCTTGATTTTTTTTTTTTTTACATGGGGCTCACCACTTATCAAGGCCCGAAGGCCACTCAGGGATAAGGGTTATTGCGTGTACAGTAATCAATGAGATAGTATTGTAGTAATCATTAGTATTGGGGGTTTTGATAGAGTGTCTTACTTAAGGGGGCGGTTTGTCAGGAGTTTGTTTATGTTGGACTTGAAGACGTCCACGTTGTAGTCAGGTGGGAAACAGGCAAGCGGCAGAGAGATTGTGTGATGAATGCCCATAGCCCACTCAGGAATGCTGATCACGCTGTAATAATGGTAGAAATCACCCTTAATTTTCTACCCAAAAGTGAAGAGCCATTGCTCAAAATTACAAAGTATTATAAGAAGGCTGACTGGAAAGCCATCAGGGATCTCATCAGAGATGCCCCCTGGGGAAATATCTTGTCTCTTCCTACTGAACAGTGAGCAAATGAGACCACTGAATGGTTCAAAATGGTAATTGAAGTACATGTTCCTATGCATAAATTTTACAAACCCCACTCTCCCCAATGGTGTACTTCTACTTGTTTAGCTGTCATTGCTCAAAGGCAGCATGCTTACCGCAGATTTAACTGGCATAAGTTCAGTACAAATAGACAAAAGTTAATAAAAACTAGAAATACTTGTAAGAAAGAAATAGTGACGGTTAAGAGAGAATATACCGAAACCACTAAAAATGCCTTAAATCACAGAAACTAGGAAACCGTGATTTCTGGAAAATCTACAACAGTGTTGTAAATAATGGGCAATCAACAATTCCCCCACTAACCAACAATCATGAGGTTGTTTGCTCAGCAACCGAGAAGGTTAACATGCTTGCCAGTCGGTTTGCCTCAAACTCCACATTGGACCCAGCAAACCACTCCCTCTCCTTTGCAGACAGACACCACACTAGACGATCTGAAAATCACCCCTTCTCAAGTACATGATATCATGATATAAAAACCTACACTACAAAAGCATGTAGACCTGATCTCATCTCAGCTGTACTATTTAAATTAATGCTCCGCTGAGGTTGCAACAGTCCTTTCCAAACTTTACAACAAGTGCCTTAACAAATCTTGCTTTCCTGACTGCTGGAAAACTGCTTCTGTGGTACCAGTTTTCAGGAATTCTGACGGAAGAACTGATCCATTAAATTATTGCCCCATTAGCCTCCTCCCACTTTTTGCCAAAAATATTTGAGTCCATAATTAACCAAGCTCTAGTCAATCACCTTACAACTGCTAAAATTCTCACCGAATATCAATATGAACTTCGGCAAGTCCGTTCTACTGCAGATATCCTAACTAATGTATATACCATTCACTGGACAAAACAGGGGGAGGATAGAGCAGTAACCCTAGATATGTATAAGGCTTTTGACAGGGTACAGCACAATGGTCTTCTAAGGAAAATCAGATCATACAGTATCACTGGATGAATACTTAACATAATTAAATCCTTCTTAAATAAGAGAAGGTTGTCTTCAACAGTCGTACATCTAAACAATGATATAAATGCGGATGTACCTCAGGGGCCTATCCTTGGACCTTTATTATTCCTAATATTTATAAATGACCAGCCTGATAAAATTGTCTCTGAAATGGGTATATTTACTGATGACACCAAGCTCTATAACAGGCACGAGGGGAAAACAAATGAACATATATCTAAGAAAATGGCCGAAACACTAGAGGAAGACATCCAATCTGTTGTGGAATGGAGAAAAAAACGGATGGTCACATTTAATGCTGCCAAGACTAAGCTTGTTTCCTTCATTAATTACAAGAAACCTTCTTAACCATCAATAACAATGGCTAAAGACATATTACCTGAAATTACTTCTTACAAACTCCTCCACTTAACGTTCACAGGGAATATGAGTTAGAACTGATACATTGAGAGCATTGCTAAAGCCGCTGCGAGGAAGATGGGCTCTCTCTACCGTGCTAGAAAGTTACTTACACCTGAAAATATTCTGTACCTCTACAAGGCCACCATCTGCCTATGTATGGAGTATTGTTTTCACATTTCGGCTGGTGCATTTCCTACAAGTTCCTCGCTCCTGGACAGGGTTCAAAAGAGAGTCGCAACCTGATAGGTCCTGAACTGTCATCTAGGCTTCAATCTGTCTCATTGACGAAATGTTGCGTCCCTCTGCTTGTTTTACAAGTATTTTAATGGTAGGTGCTCTGACGAACTGCAAGTACTTGTACCTCCTGATTGATCGGTGGGATGACGATATGGGCAAAATCTGTTTTGTTTTTTTTTGTTTTGTTTTAGAAGTGTCGAATAGACGGACCGACTGAGAATCAAAACCTTTTATAGAAATGGTCGGACACATTTGAATTAGGATGTATCCATTCAATTAGTACGTTGAAAATAGCATTAGATTCGTCGTAAAATTTTACTAATAAGGTTGTGTTTGGTCTTGGTATAGGGATTTGTTTCCAATTGCATCTTTAGACAAGCCATAAATATATTACAGATATGAGTGGATAAACAATAGTAAACATCCAGGCTGTTTTCTTTGTGTTCGAATGTGCGTCTTTATGAAGGTAAAGATTTCTAAACTTTGGGTTAGGGATGGAATTAGGGATGGGATTAGGCTTTCTACCTATTTGAACAATCTCATCTATTTATTCTTTTGGTATAGGGGAAGGGAAGATGTGTGTGTGTGTGTGTGTGTGTGTGTGTGTGTGTGTGTGTGTGTGTGTGTGTGTCTGTGTGTGTGTGTGTGTCGTCATTCTCCCAGAGTAAGGAAGATTAGACACATCGAACACACAGGCACAGCCACCAAAAGAGTCGAGCCATAATTTGAATTTTCTTGATTGACACGTGTGGGCAGTATTGTATTGATTTGTTTCTGAAAAACGACATTTTTCACCAGAAAAGACGGCGGCACGCACGCAGCATCCTCCATCTTGAACCTGCCACCTAGGCAGGCGGACAACACGGAAGGCAAGAGAAACACTGGCGCTTCATTAAGTGCCCCGAAACGAGAGACGAGTCATTCATTCCCTATCCAAAAGAAAGACGACACCCAACCCCCATCCACTTAGTTAGAAAGACACAAACCTATTCAGGCGTAATCGCTTGCCTAGTCTATCACGTTCCAAAAATAAAAAATTTATAGTTGGCTTGTATGTATATATATATATGTATGTACATATATACGTGTATGTATATATATATGTATGTATATATGTACGTGTATGTATATGTATGCATGTATGTACGTGTATGTATGTATGTATGTATATATGTATGTACGTGTGTGTATATGTATGTATGTATGTACGTGTATGTATGTATGTATATATGTACGTGTATGTATGTATATATGTACGTGTATATATGTATGTATATACGTATATATATGCACGTGTATATATGTATGTATATACGTATATATATGTATATATGTATGTATATATGTATGTATATACGGATATACATATATGTATGTATATATGTATGCATATACGTATATACATATGTATGTATATATGTATGTATATGTATATATATGTATGTATATATATGTATATGTGTATGTATATCAATATGTATGTATGTGGATATATGTGTATATATATGTATGTGTATATATGTATATATATATATGTATGTGGATATATGTATATATATGTATATATATATCCATATATTTATACATATATATGTATATATATGTATGTATATGCATATGTATATATATGCATATGTATATATATGCATATGTATATACATGCATATGTATGTATATATATGTATATGTATATATATGCATATGTATGTATATATATATATACATATGTATGTATATATATGCATATATATATACATATGCATATATATATGCACATGTATAGATATATATGCCTATGTATATATATATATATGTATGTCTATATATGCATATGTATGTATATATGTATATATATATGCATATGTATGTATGTATATATATATGTCTGTATATATATATATATATGTATATATATGCATATATATATGTATATATTTGTATATATATATGTATGTATATATGCATATGTATGTATATATATATGCATATGTATGTACATATATATATATATATATATATATATATATATATATATATATATATATATGCAAAGTTGACCTATTGCACCTATTAGTCCGAATCCACCGATCTGTTTAAAATGCAGCAAAGTTTACAAGTCTACTGCTGGTTTAAGAAGACATGTAATTATTCGTTAGAATACCCTTCAACCTTCAGAGCAGGTCAACTCAGTGGAAATTGCTCAATTTGTATGTCACATCTGCTTCAAGGTGTGCAAATCTGCGACGGGAGTGCAGGGTCATCTTAGATGATATGGACGACAAAATTGGGAGAACACAATGTGACGGCGATCATCTGGAAAGATACAGCAATAATTATCATCATATATATATATGTGTGTGCATATATATATGTGTATGCGTATATATATATGTATATATGCCTGTATGTGTATGTATGTATTGTGTATGTATGCATTTATATGTATTTATATGTATATATGTATATGCATATATGTAATTATATGTGTATATGTATGTATATACATATATGTAATTATATGTATATATACGCATATGCATATATGTAATTATGTGTATATGTATATATATGTGTGTATGAGTATATGTATATATATGTATGAGTATATGTATATATATGTATGTGTATATGTATATATATATGTATGTGTGTATGTATATATGTATAGATATGTATATATGTGTATATGTATATATATGTATGTGTGTATGTATATATGTATAGATATGTATATATGTGTATATGCATATATATGTACGTGTATATGTATGTATATATGTGTATATGCATATATATGTACGTGTATATGTATGTATATATATGTACATGTATATATATAGATATGTATGTATGTGTATATGTATATATATGTATGTATGTGTATATGTATATATGTGTATGTATATGTATATATATGTATGTATGTGTATATGCATATATATGTGTGTATATGCATATATATGTATGTATATATATGTATATATGTGTATATATGTGTATATGTATGTATATATGTGTATATGTATATACAGGGTGTTCGTAAAGTTACTATACAGTCTTACAAGTTACTATACAGAGACCCTACAGCTACACAAAAATAAATATTAACTATTAATACAAATATAATACAATAAAACAATAAGACTGTATAGTAACTTTACGGACACCCTGTATATGTATGTGTGTATGTATATATGTATAGATATGTATATATGTGCATATGTATATATATGTACGTGTATATATGTATATATATGTACGTGTATATATGTATATATATGTACGTGTATATGTATGTATATATATGTACGTGTATATGTATGTATATATATGTATGTGTATATGTACATGTATGTATGTGTATATGTACATGTATGTATGTGTATATGTATATATGTGTATGCATGTGTATATGTATATGTGTGTGTGTATATGAATACATATGTATGTATATGCATATATATGTATGTATATGCATATATATGTGTATATATATGTATATGTATATATATGTATGTATATATATGTATATATATATATATGTATGTATACGTATATATATGTATGTATATGTATATATATGTGTGTATATGCATATATATGTATGTATATGTATATATATGTATGTATATGCGTCTATATGTTTGTATATGTATATATATGTATGTATATATATGTATGTATATATATATGTACATATGTATGTATATATATATATGTATATATATATGTATATATATGTATATATGTATATATATATATATATATGTATATATATGTATATGTGTATATATGTGTATATGTATGTATATATGTGTATATGTATATATATATGTATGTGTGTATATATATATGTATGTATAATAAGTATATGTATGTATATATATATGTATATATTAATATATATGTATGTATATATTAATATATATGTATGTATATATTAATATATATGTATGTATATATTAATATATATGTATGTATATATGCATATATATGTATGTATATATGCATATATTTGTATGTATATATGCATATATATGTGTGTATGTATATATATATGTGTATATATGCACATATATGTGTGTATATATGTATATATGTGTGTGTGTATTCATTTATATATATATATATATATATATATATATATATATATGTGTCGTTTATTTCTTGTTATTAGTGATAATTTTTGTAATGAATTGCAATATTTATACGAAAGGTCATTTATTACCTAAATGCGAGTTGGGAATCATTTCCCCTTTGTACACATGTTGCTACCCCAACTGGGTATCAACATGTGTATTTTCTTAAAATATAATTATCCACTGGCACGTCTACGACTCCATCTGCACCGTGTATCTATTTTTGTATAAGCGATAACATTTAAGAACATACATATATATATAAATAAAAGGAAATTTGATTATGCGTGTGTGAGTTAATTACTTTTGGACTATGAATCCATTTAACGAAATACGTGTAAGACATACTATACAACCAATAAATAACAAATGGTTTATAAATATGCTTGTGGTAATGAATTTTTTTACTAATATATATATATATATATATATATATATATATATATATATATATATATATATAATTATATTTTTACTATAATAATTAAATACCTACAGACACTAGTGTTTCATCCTTTCGGGATTCTTCAGTGCAGGGTGTCACGATTAACACCAGCCGAACGATTCGAACCCCGCAACACGAGACATCTCTGGCTCGATTAGCGGAGACCGTATCCATTCGGCTACCATTAACCGTGTGAAAATAGCGTTGAATTTTAAACATTTTTAATTTAAATGCTCATTACGTCAGTCAGACAGTGATCTAATCGTTATACGATGATCTATGCATAAGAGCTAAATTGACCGACTTTTAATTCAGCTGAGAGTGCTCAACGATAAGAAATGAATTTCTTAAAGGGGCTGTCATAATTATTGTTTTACTATAATAATTAAATACCTACAGACACTAGTGTTTCATCCTTTCGGGATTCTTCAGTGCAGGGTGTCACGATTAACACCAGCCGAACGATTCGAACCCCGCAACACGAGACATCTCTGGCTCGATTAGCGGAGACCGTATCCATTCGGCTACCATTAACCGTGTGAAAATAGTGTTGAATTTTAAACATTTTTAATTTAAATGCTCATTACGTCAGTCAGACAGTGATCTAATCGTTATACGATGATCTATGCATAAGAGCTAAATTGACCGACTTTTAATTCAGCTGAGAGTGCTCAACGATAAGAAATGAATTTCTTAAAGGGGCTGTCATAATTATTGTTTTACTATAATAATTAAATACCTACAGGCACTAGTGTTTCATCCTTTCGGGATTCTTCAGTGCAGGGTGTCACGATTAACACCAGCCGAACGATTCGAACCCCGCAACACGAGACATCTCTGGCTCGATTAGCGGAGACCGTATCCATTCGGCTACCATTAACCGTGTGAAAATAGCGTTGAATTTTAAACATTTTTAATTTAAATGCTCATTACGTCAGTCAGACAGTGATCTAATCGTTATACGATGATCTATGCATAAGAGCTAAATTGACCGACTTTTAATTCAGCTGAGAGTGCTCAACGATAAGAAATGAATTTCTTAAAGGGGCTGTCATAATTATTGTTTTACTATAATAATTAAATACCTACAGACACTAGTGTTTCATCCTTTCGGGATTCTTCAGTGCAGGGTGTCACGATTAACACCAGCCGAACGATTCGAACCCCGCAACACGAGACATCTCTGGCTCGATTAGCGGAGACCGTATCCATTCGGCTACCATTAACCGTGTGAAAATAGCGTTGAATTTTAAACATTTTTAATTTAAATGCTCATTACGTCAGTCAGACAGTGATCTAATCGTTATACGATGATCTATGCATAAGAGCTAAATTGACCGACTTTTAATTCAGCTGAGAGTGCTCAACGATAAGAAATGAATTTCTTAAAGGGGCTGTCATAATTATTGTTTTACTATAATAATTAAATACCTACAGGCACTAGTGTTTCATCCTTTCGGGATTCTTCAGTGCAGGGTGTCACGATTAACACCAGCCGAACGATTCGAACCCCGCAACACGAGACATCTCTGGCTCGATTAGCGGAGACCGTATCCATTCGGCTACCATTAACCGTGTGAAAATAGCGTTGAATTTTAAACATTTTTAATTTAAATGCTCATTACGTCAGTCAGACAGTGATCTAATCGTTATACGATGATCTATGCATAAGAGCTAAATTGACCGACTTTTAATTCAGCTGAGAGTGCTCAACGATAAGAAATGAATTTCTTAAAGGGGCTGTCATAATTATTGTTTTACTATAATAATTAAATACCTACAGACACTAGTGTTTCATCCTTTCGGGATTTACTTAAAGATATTGAGAAAATAAAACTGTTTTTAGGAGTAGATTTTACAAGCGTAGTGTTGGCGACTGAAGCGGCACTAGGTTCATCAATACTATTAAACTAGATTAATACTAGGACTATGACAACAGCATATTCTTTTCATTGTTTTGACTCTCGAGTGTGTATCCGTTTATATCTTATATGCTTTTATATAGAGTGATGTGGTTCTGGGTTGATTAACTGTGTCGGATATATACTCGAGAGTCAAAATAATGAAAAGAATATACTCTTGTCATAGCCCCAATTATTACCTACGTATAGATCGAATTTATCAACTTTCAAACTTAACATTAGAGCGAGTTTTAAAATAGAAGTTTTGATCAAATGTAATCAAGGGCTAGATTGACGGAGATGCGCGTAACGCTTTATTAATGCTGATGTCTTACAACGGTACTAATGTAAAAGATTCATTTGCGATACCAAATCTTCATGCTCGAAAAATCCAACGTCTGTTTTTATTCACATGCGTTAATTAGGACTAATTTTTAAGAATGGAATTGGAGTGTGGAAGAGATTGTCTTTTTAAAAATAATTATAACTAGTGGGACCTATGGAAATTCCACAGCGGACTCTTTCATTGACGTTGGCATTCTGTGGATGTTCAGCGTACACGGAGACGCCTTGATATTATTGTAACTCTTTTGTTAAAACTGCAAAATATTTATCTAAGCTAGCAGGGACGCCTGGTGTAGCCCTGTCGTAAAATACACTTAAATATGATATTTTAATGTATACAAATTTCGTATATAATATTATAGAGTCAATATTCTATCGACTTTTATTATAAAATTGTAATTTCAAACATAAAAAAATATAACCATATAACTTGGGTGCATCAGCTTGAATCAAAACCAAAACTTATGATATATATATATATATATATATATATATATATATATATATATATATATATATATATATATATATATAACTTGAGTTCCTTCAGCTATAATCGAAACCGAAACTAAAACTTATGAAGAATTTTTGATAAAATTATTTATAAAAAAAAATAGATTACTGGAGTGCCATCAGCTTTGTTCGAAACCGAAACCAAAACTTATGAAGAATTCTTGGTAAAATTATTTATTACAAGAAATGGACGCCCATAACAATTAAACAACAGTCACTCGTATGTAAGTGTGACACACAAAATAAATAACACACACGTTATCCTATTAATATATAGATTAATAATGAAATGTTTATGAAGAATGTTCTTCATTTTTTTCAATTTTCCTTTTATCTTTCTTACGTCATCTATTCACGTAATTATTTTATCTATACTGTTGTCGTTGATACTGTTAATATAGTCTTTTCAGTTTCTTTATTTATGTCATTCATTTATTTATGACATCCTCTTGCTTTCCACTAATGTTACTGCTTCTATTATTCTCCTATCGCCACTACGCACCAGTTTTGTCTCATTCACCTTTCTTTCTACCATCTAAAAATACAATCTGCAATAAACTACTGTTGGTACATCTCGGGAGAAGCTGTTCAGAGTACCTTTTCCTGCCTTGACAGAGTTCAAAACGGGCTTTGAAACCTAATTGGTAATGTCCTTTTCTCCTTCCAATCTCTTTCCCACAGAAGAGACGCTTCCGATCTATCTCTGCTCTATTGCTAGTTTTTATGGCAAGTGCTCGACTGAGTTTCAATGTGTGCTCTCAACCTGCAAAACATTTACAACAAACACTCGTCTAGCTACAACCACTGTCAACAATATCCCCCACTCTCTATATTTGCATGAATTTAAATGGAGATACCATGAACAAGTTTGTTTTTCTACAATTGCTCCCCTGTGGAACTCTGTACGATGCGACTGCTTTTCAACTGACTACAGCACGGTCATCTTCAAGTTCAATGTAAACAAGTTCTTGTTGAGCCGTCCCCTTCAAATAATCGAATTCTACTCAATTTCCATCACTACCAATCATTACGCTGTTGTCTCACTGACCACTTTAGACTCATTAACCTTTATCCTCGAGTGACTTCCAGACCTCTATAAGTGGTGGCTTTCTCGTAAAAAAAAAACTAAAAAAAAAAAAAAACGCAATATTATCAGTTTTAGCATTAAATAGATGGATCAGACAAAAGAACCTGCCATACCATATTTGGCCTGCAGGCCATAATTTGTTGATCCCCTTATATATGCTGTGAAAGTGTTCAATATTTTAAGAGCCATACTCACACGTACTCGAACTGTTCAAAGAGACTCGTTTATTTTTAGGGGAAGAGTGGGTTGCTGACCTTTGAGAAGATAGGGGTTATTCCAGAAAGTCGCGGCACATGTCGAACGTGACATATTTTGTGATACTTTGATGCGACAATGGTCAACTGAATATTCTTGCAGACACTTGAAAAGATTGATTCATTCTAAGAGCAGCAACGACAAGCATAAGGAATTCCGTATCGAACGTGATCAGCAGAAGTGTCAGCGCGCACTGAAATGAATCGTTCGTTTAAGACCAACGGATTAGAGAAACACTGACCTGCATAATAACATTGGAAACTAAAAGGAATTGCCAACGCGGTAATCCATCAGCCATCGTAATACAAACTGATGTCTCGCTTCCAATATATATATATATATATATATATATATATATACGTATATATATATATATATATATATATATATATATATATATATATATATTTATATCCGACGTTTTCCGGGATTGAATTAGGATCAACGAATGTTCCACACTTCTAGTACTTCCATTCTCATCAAAATCAGTGGAATTGCCCATTTTTTAATCCAATCGATTGATGGCTTGCTCTAGTTGGAGATCCGCTACAATGCCCGGGAGGGAAGCTTCACATGTATACTCGTAATGACTTAGTCTACATTGCACTGTAGAGAAACTACGCTTGGTCTTATGAAATTATTTTTATATAATGGCATGTATTAAAGTTTAAAATACAAAAGTTAAGTATCATGGTTCAGTTGTGCTCCAAGTAGAAAACATTAATTTCGTCTTATTTGGACTTTTTTGTTGCTTTTATATGCCGTGCCCTTTTACTTGTGCGGTAATAAAACTTCCAAAATGAGCTTGTGATGTTAGGTTGTATATAGGTGTTAACATTAGTCAAAATCTTTACTTGAATTTATTTCGATTATTGATTTTCTATACTTATTGAATATATTTCGATACAAAACCTATCTAAGAGCACTGTCAGACACATAAAGTACGGTTGTGTGAAATATTAAAAAAATCTATCCAGCGTCTTCCGAGTCCATAGGGAACGAACTTACACACAAAAAGTAGCTTATATATACAATATATATATATATATATTTCGATCCTGGCTTGAGGTAGTTGCCTGTCTAGCCGCACTGATGAGCTGTGAAACAACGAAACAGTACTTTATGTGGATTACTATATATATATATATATATATATATATATATATATATATATATATATATATATATATAAGTAGGTAGTAGTTTGCTTGAAGCATTGTTGGTAAAGGAATATATGGAAGTTTTAAAAACCAAAAACAATGCGAAGAAAGACCGGAATCATGAAAGTAAAGAACAAAAAACAAACAAAAGTAGACGGGTGTGTTTGAGTAGAGAAATGTCTAACTTTTTATTCGTCTGTAGTCAAACATACCCGTCTACTTTTTTTGTTTTTCTTTTCTTTACTTTCATCATTCCGGTCTTTCTTCGCATTGTTTTTGGCTTTTAAAACTTCCATATATAAAGTGGCCGTGTGTGTGTGTGGATCAGTCTTCTCTACCAAACTACTCTGTCAATGTTTGATCTAGAAACCTAGAACTTGATATATTGGTAACTGGGATCTCTGAAACAAATTGGATTTTGCTGTTAGCAAAAAAAGAAAATACCTGCTAATGTATAAAAACGGAAAAAAATTGGAACTTGGCAGGCGTAAGTCGACTGAACATGTTATTTCTATGCATGCGCAAATATACATTTATACGTTTAACTACCTTACTCTTTAAAGTTTTGGTGTTTACTATAGACTTAGGTAAGGTGTTAAAGAATAAACTATACGTTTCGGTTTCGATTTTAGCTGATTGCACTAAAGTCATATAAAAAAACGTGTTTCGTTGAATAGAAGAAGACGATTAAATAACTCCTCAGAGACAGATTACCTTCCTCCGAAAAACTGTTGGAAATTTGTTTATATGGCATGACAAAAGCTAGCTAAATGAATAGATAGAGAGAGGGGGGAAAGATAAGTAGAGAGATAGAGAGAGGGGGGGAAGATAAGTAGGGAGATAGAGAGAGGGAGGAAAGATAAGTAGAGAGATAGAGAGAGGGAGAAAGATAAGTAGAGAGATAGAGAGAGAGAGAAAAGATAAGTAGAGCGATAGAGAGAGGGGAGAAAGATAAGTAGGGAGATAGAGAGCAGGAGGAAAGATAAGTAGAGAGATAGAGAGAGGGGGAAAGATAAGTAGAGAGATAGAGAGAGGGGGGAAAGATAAGTAGAGAGATAAAGAGAGGGAGGAAAGATAAGTAGAGAGATAGAGAGAGGGGGAAAGATAAGTAGAGAGATAGAGGGGGGAAGATAAGTAGAGAGATAGAGAGAGGGAGGAAAGATAAGTAGAGAGATAGAGGGGGAAAGATAAGTAGAGAGATAGAGGGGGAAAGATAAGTAGAGAGATAGAGAGAGGGAGGAAAGATAAGTAGAGAGATAGAGGGGGAAAGATAAGTAGAGAGATAGAGAGAGTGTAAGAGAATGTGTATAGGCGCGTGTGAGAGTTAGCAGCAGCCGAGCGATGATAAGATTAGCTAAGGTATTAGTAGCAGCATCCGTTAAAGCATGTATGCAAATTATCAAGTGTGCGCGAGCTTGCATCAAACGAAAAGTAGTGCGAGGTGGCGAGGAAAAAGACTTTTAAAAAGCACACGTGTGTTTGAAAAGACTTTAGCAAGATAATGAAATTTGTAAGAACCACAAATAAATGCCTTTCATTTGCATTTTAAAAAGGTATGGAGTCGGATTTTTATTTCTTTCGTTTTTTATTTGTTTGTTCCTTTTGCGATGAAGTACCAAACGACGTGTGGGTCCGAGAGGTAGAAAAATGTAACGACACAGTTAAAAAGTAACGGCCACGTTACAAGAGAAGGGAGAGAAAGAAGGAGAAAGAGAGAGAGACAGAAAAAGCGAGAAAGTGGGGAGGGAAGAGAAGGAGAAATAAAGATATGGAAAGAGAGAGAAAGAGACTAGACGCATTATTTTTTTTTTTTTTTTGCGTTTTGTTGTATTTATTTTGATGAGACACGTGTTACGCTGATATTCAAACTCTTTTGCTCATCTGCAAATAACAATGCAAACATGTTGATGTATTTTTTAAGGTTTTCTAATTTAAAAAAAATCAAAACTATAATTTGTATTATTTCATTTTTGCGGGCATGACTAGCAGGCCGCCCGACGTTACCCGGTCGTAGAATACGCTTAAATATGATATTTTAATTTATGCAGATTTCGTATTTATTATCATAGAGCCAATTCTATTGATTATTATATTGTACCCAATATATATTGTAATGATTTAAAAACTAAAAAAAAAAGACATGACTTGGGTACCATCATCTAGACTTGAAACCAAAACAGTTAACACTCCAATCTTAGTCATTATCGTTTGAGCTATCGTCAGACAAATAAATAGTTAAAAATGAACCGACATTCACGTACAAACGTATATTTGATCATGCGTATAAAAGTATTTTAAGTCTACTTACGCCTGCCGAGTTCAATTTTTCCCCCATTTTTACTCTTTAGCAGCTGTTTTTAAACACATATAAAAGAACTGTCCACAAAAACAAAAAAAAAAATGCAAAACCACACTCTTTATTTGTGCATAAACCTAAACGTAGATTCCATGAACAAAGTTTCTTTCTTAAAACTACACACCTGTGGAATTCTCTTTCTTTGCCTGCTTTCCAACTGACTACAATTTGATTGCCTTCAAGTCCAACGTAAACAAATTCTTGATGAACCATCCCTCTAAGTAATCCAATTTACAAAATTTCCACTACTTATGATTACTATGCAATAATCCCATTCACTAATGTATACCTATTAACCCTTATCCTCGAGTGGCCTCCTGGTCTTGATAAGTGATGACTCCTTTGTAAAAAAAAAAAAATCATTTGACCCGCCTCGCACCGATCTACGACCTTACGTCTTGGAGGAGATGCACTTTGAGAAAATGGCGACAAACAGACAAAGTGAGTTTTATAGATTAGATTAAGATTTACTTTATTTTCTACCAACAGTAATCATCTACGTAGTAATTCGCATATGGTTTGGTTGGCTAATGCAGGCATGTTAAGACTCACCAAGTTATACAAGGGTAATTAGAACACTTGACGCATGCCTTGCGCATGCGCAACTTTTTCTATTTCCGCCCCAAACAATTTTTTTTATGGAACTCTCTCCAAACAAGGCATGAAACTACTTGATGTAAAGAGCTAAAATTACTACTTCAAAGTCAAAGCCTAGCCAAAGATAAGTGCCAGATGGATAGATTCGGACCTGGAATATAGCAATTCTTCCCCCTTTGTCAAAAACATCGTCTATTGAATGTGAGGATTAAATGATAAAAAAAAGAAGCGAGAATTACGAGGTTGTCGAAAGTAAACCCAAGCTCCATTTTTTTTACTTTTCTTGGCTGCCAAATACGAACAATTCCAGAGGAGATGCAAGCTGGACAAGACGTCAATTCATTCTTTCAATTATTTATTGGGCATTTGATGAAAGACAAGACAAAAAAAAAAGCCCGTACTCAATCCCTTTTTTCTAACCAACCTATCTTATATTCTTATATTGGAACTGGTAGATAAATTGCAGATATGACTGACACACAGACAAAGTTCCTTTTATATAATTGTAGAGATAGAGATGATAACAGTTATGAAATTTAAGAATATATAAACGACTATACAATTATATAAGGCTTCTAAATAAATAAATAGATAAATAAATAAATAAATAAAACAGACCAATTATATTTCCCAGCAAAGAGGCGGGAGATTTTATCTGAAAGAATATGGCGCAGTTGTGATGAATGGTTCCAAGCCGGGGAAGTAAACAAATATTATGTGCATTTGTGTGACCGAAAAATAAAAAAAAAATGAGACACATGAAATTTGATTTGAAAACTTTAGGGGGAAGGCGAGACGCTTTCTTAGCTAATACCTCAACAAATTTTAATGAGTAATTTTCAGAACAATATTTATTCTCTCTCTCTCTCTCTCTCTCTCTCTATATATATATATATATATATATATATATATATATATATATATATATACCCTTCACCAGACTATCCATTCACGTGAAATCACTTTTTTCTTAACCCTATTCCCTCTGCTTCACTTTTTGTTATCAAGTAAGATCTTTGACTTACTTGTAGTTGCAAGCAAAATCTGATCGCGCATTTTGGTAAATCCTACCCTCTGATGAGAAGGAAAGTATTTCTTCGAAACTCTGCGGATTAAGGACTATCCACTTATTTAGTGTTTTCTTTTCAAATTAAATGTTTTTAACACTTTTTCAAAGTGATTGTTAACATGTTTTTTTAACTACTTGCTCTTATATATATATATATATATATATATATATATATATACGCTTATAAACTTGTGTTTTTTGTGTGTTGATATCTTAAAAACCCTGTTTTCTATTTATTTAAAAAGAAAATACAACTTTGTTATATATGGGTTGTGAAATTGCATTCATCTGCAAAAGATCTAGCTAATTTGCATATTCTTTTAAACATCCATTTTAATTAATTCCCTATTAGTTTTTTCGGTTTTCTTATGGGATGAACATCTTTAGTTAACTATTACGTGTAATTATATTCATGCAGATATTCTACATGATTTATACTTGCGTAATGTTTGCGTAAAAAGGTTATAGTAAACACTTTCTATATATATTCATGTATGCGCATGTATATTTTTGTTTAAAATATTTTGCCTACCAAACTCCCCTGTCAGTTTTTGGTCTACACACATAAAACTTTATATATAGAATATTCGACTTTATGCGAAACTTCCTATTTTGGTTTTAGCCGGGGAAAATCGGTGCAAAAGTGTGAAAATATGAATTTGTCAGGTAAAGGTTGAACGACGGCACTACGAATATGCATGCGTAACATAATAGCTATTGGTTCATGTTTTAATTTTTAACCTTGAAGCAAACATGTCTTCATAGCTAAGGCATTAACGTGAAAGGAAAAAGCAAATAATAAGCTAAACGTTTTGGTTTCGTTTCCCAGTGGTGTCGCACGAATCATTTTTTTTAAAGCTT
Organism: Euprymna scolopes; assembly: GCF_053919585.1. Lineage (NCBI taxonomy): Eukaryota > Metazoa > Mollusca > Cephalopoda > Sepiida > Sepiolidae > Euprymna > Euprymna scolopes. The sequence continues at coordinate 5,789,207 of NC_136501.1, forward strand.
TTTAAATCATTACTGTATATCGGTTCCAATATAATAATAAATACGAAATTGTGCCCCCACGACGTAGACACCCACGACAAACCCGACAAGCAACTAAATCCCACTCCTACGCAGTGGAGATCCCTAGATGTAGCAGAGCTTTCTACTCCAGTAGTTTGTTCCCCAGAACTGCTAGACTTTGGAATTCCATTCTGGCTCCCTGATTCCCCAACCCTGCTGACATGCAGAAGTTCAAGTGTAACGTGAACCGACATCTTACTGTCCAACTCCCCACCTAGTACCCAAATAGCTTATGTCTCTTATAGTAGCCCCCTACACCAAAGTGGCAATGTGCCTTGTTTGGGGTGAAAATGTATTTTAAAAAAATAAAGGAGAAATTTGCATTAATCAAAATATCATATTTAAGCATATTTTACAATTGGGGAATGCGGGACGACCTGCTAGTGTATATATATATATATATATATATATATATATATATATATATATATATATATATATATATATACAGCCAATATTTTATGCTCATGCAATCTTCAGTGTAGGAAGTTATAGGCTTAACAGACTAGTGTGTGTTTTTCCAGGCTACCAGCAAATAAAACGTAAATGAAAGGAAATTAAATACTTATGAATACTTTTAGCAGTGGAGTTTCACAGTTGACAATCAGATACAGTATCAAGAACAGGAAGTTGTATTCATTCGTTTATGATTTTATATATATATATATACTAGCATTTCAGCCCGGCGTTGCCCGGGAGTTTGGAGGTGTATGTTGAGCATAAAAAAAAGCAGTCAATTTTTTTAACTTTGACCCCTTAACATTTATTGTTTTTGGCCCAAATCAAGTTATTAAGTTAGATCCATGTCCAAGAAACCTATATCTAAAATTTCAAGTGTTTAGACCCAAAATTGTCGGAGGAGTTTAGTAGAGTTCTCAAAGATCAAATCTTTGAACTTTAACCCATTAACAACCAAATTTCTGGCCGAAAACCGATCACAAATATTTTCCCAAATCTCAGTACCCTGTATATCAACTTTCGAGTCTGTAGACTTAAAATTGACAGATTTATTGCGTAGGGAAATGTACACACACAGACACACACACAGACAACACATTCACTTTATATATATATATATATATATATATATATATATATATATATATATATATATATATATACTAGCCGGGAGACCTGATGTTGTTCGGGATTGAATAGAAATCAACAAATGTTCCACAGTTCCAATACTTTCATTGTCATCGAAATCATCAAAATCGCCCATTTTTTTATTTTTTATTTTTTTATTTTTTTTTTTTTTACAAAGGCATCACCACATTATCAAGGCCCAGAGGCCACTCAAGGATAAGGGTTAAAGAGTGTACAGTAGAAATTGGTCAATATAGTAATCATTAGTAATGAAAATTTGGTAAATTTAATAACTTATATGGAACGGCTCATCAAGAACTTATTTACTTTAGACTTGAACACAACCATATTGTAGTCAGCCGGAAAGCAGGAAAACGGAAGACAATTCCACAGGCGTGCAGTTCTAAGAAAGAAGCTTTGTTCATGGAATCTACGTTTAGGTTTAGCCACAGATAAAGAGTGGGGGAAATTATTGATAGTGTTTACAGCTAGACGAGTGTTTCTTGTGAAAGTTTGGCGAGGGGGGACCAAAGATTGAAGCTCAGTTGAACACTTTCCATGAAAATAACGATACAACATCTCTTCTGTGAGATAGAGGTTGCAAGGAGGAGAAAAGGACATCTCCTACGAGGCTACGAAGTCTATTTTGAACTCTATCAAGGCAGGACAAGTCCTTTCTAGCAGCTCCTGCCCAGATGTGGCAACAGTATTCCATCCTTGGACGTACCTGGCTCTTATATAGGTAGAGAATAGCATCAGCAGTGAGATATCTACTGGATCGATAGAAAGATCCCACCATTTTTCCAGCGGCCTTGGCAACAGATTTGATATACGTGTTCCATTTAAGATCAGGAGTAATGGTCAAGCCCAGAAGCTTGTCAAAACTTGAGGCCTCCTGAAGACGAGAGCCATTCATTTCAATTGATGACAAATGTGGATTAGAATGTTGATGATGTAAAGAGAGAAGCTTGGTTTTAGATGCATTAAAAGTAACCAGCCACTCCTTTCCCCATTGTACTACGTGCTCAAGATCAGAGGAGAGAGAATTGGAGAGAACTTGGTCGTTTACTGTCTTAGATGTGGTACCATAAATGGTAGTGTCGTCAGCATAAATGTCTACAAATGATGTAAGGATATGATTTGGAAGATCATTAATGTAGATCAGGAAAAGAGTTGGGCCCAGGATGGATCCCTGAGGGACACCGGCATTAATACTGTGAGCTTCTGATTTTTGCCCCTCAACTACTACTCTTATGAACCTATCAGAAAGAAATGATTTAATAATTGAGAAGACTTTTCCAGCTATACCATAGCTAGCGATCTTATGAAGTAAACCTTTATGCCATACCCTATCAAAGGCTTTAGATATGTCAAGAGCAATTGCTCTAGAAAGATTGCCACCGTCAGGAGATTTGCTAATCCTATGCGATATAACTGTAATGACATCTGCTGTAGATCTAGCAGAACGGAAACCATATTGAGTGTCACTAAGAAGGTTATTTTTGTTGAGATGTTTGATTACTTCTGTATTTAACACAGATTCTAGCAACTTACTCATGACGCACAGGAGACTTATTGGCCTGTACTGAGAGGGGGATGAGCGATCACCTGAATTCTTAAATACAGGGCATACTGATGAGGTTTTCCAGGGAGATGGGAAACTATTCTCCTTAAGACAACGTTTAAACAGTTTTGTAAGTATGGGCGCTAATTCAGGTTGAAGTTTTTTGAGTACTATAATTGGAATACCATCAGGGCCAGTTGCTTTACTCGAATCAAGGTTTTTGATTAGCTTCGCAACATCACGTACAGATATACGTATATCACATAGCGTGTTTTCTGATACAGGAGGAAATATTGGGGGTTGGCGGTCTTGGTCGCAAAGGGTAGAATTTGCTGCAAAGTTCTTGACAAAGAGTTTGACTTTGTCTGATGCTGACGAGATTACCTCAGGTCCATTGATAATAGTTGGGATGGAGCACACGCTTCTGTTCAGGATTCTGTTTGCTATTTGCCAAAACTGGTGGGAACCAAGCCGCTGCTCAGCTACTTTGGACTTAACAGATTGAGCATACAACTCTCTTGCGTTCCTTATTACTTTCTTACAATGGTTGCTGGCAGTCCTGAAAACGGCTTTAGTTTCCATACATCTATTACGTTTGAAGCAGTGGAAAAAGTGATTTCTGTGCGCAATGGCAGCAGCACATTCTGGAGAGAACCATGGCTGGCTGTTAGGTTTTTTCTGAAACTTTTTAGAGGGTATGAAATGGTCAATACCTACAATTAACCATTCAGTTAGGTCTAATACTATAGAGGACACATCCTTTTTAAACATGGAATGCAGAGGTAGATCAGATATAAATGTACGGAAGCTATCCCAGTCAGCCTTAGTGTATCGATATACTGTACGATGAAGAGGTACATCTGGGGACTTATTACATTTCATTTTTATCTTAATTGATACAACAGAGTGGTCGGAAGATCCAAGAGGCGACAGAACAGAAACTGAACATAGTTCAGGGCAAGTTGTGAGAAAAAGGTCTAGTAGGCTCGCATACTGGCCATCATTATCGGGCACACGGGTAGGTTCCTGAACAATCTGAGTGAGGTCATAGGCAATGGAGAAATCATGACAGAACCTCCCCTCATCATCGGTCTTGTTTGAGTGGGTCAACCATTCAACGTTGTGAACATTGAAGTCTCCACATACGTGAATGTTAGCTGAAGGATAAGTAGAAAGGACTTGGTCAATTTTCTCAGATATGCTTTGAAAGATAGTAACTCCACTGTTGTGGGGGCGATAGAGAGTAAATATAAATGCAGTAGTGTGAGCTAAAGCAACCCGGAAGCACATATAGGGTAAGTTAGGATCTTCCCTGGAGATGTCCCTCCCACATGGAAAGCTATCTTTAATATAGGCACATATTCCATGCCCATGGCGATCTTGGGGGTCAGATTTAGAAGTTAAGTTAGAGTATCCTGAAATTGCAAACTCATCTAGGGAAATAGCCTGTCCAATGCCAGTTTCACTTAAAAATAAAAGGTCTGGTTTAGTCTCCTGTAATTGGGTTTCAACCTCTGGAAGGTTAGAACGAAGACCCCTGATGTTGGAGAAGGAGACATGGTAGTAGGGGTCTACGTTGGAAGTTGGGGAACCGGGTTTAATCGTGTATTTTTTCTTGAAACTTGTCATGATGAAATTTTGGAATTTGTGGACTAGGTCGACAGATTTACTTAGAGCAGGACAGAGAGGGGAAATTAAGAGAGAAAAAGAAACGAAGAATTTTTTATTTTTTTTTATTTGTAGTTAATGATAAGGTAAAGCCGTAACAATTACCCACTAGTATGGCATCGAGAGGCCCCACCAGAAGCTACTGCATGGTCCAGAATCCATTCACCAAATGGCAATACAGCAGCCCCAGTACTTTGCACCTGCTGATAGGACAGCCTCCTTAGTGGTTAATCCAAGGTTCGGGTCCCTGACTATCAGGCGGATAACGTCAGCCCAGACAAAACGTTTACCTCCAGCACCCTTACTAGTGACATGGCTACAAGGATAGACATAGAAACAGAAAATTTCCGCCATCTCAGCCAACTGTTCGCAAAAATACTGCCAACCTAGAAAACAGCTTTTTCTTCTCCCTTTGTCCGAAAAATCACTCATTTAAAAAAATGAGGACTGAGGGACAAATAAGAAGAAGCGAGAGTAACAGGAGCTGCCGATAACGCATCCGAGCGATTGCCTCCTTTAGTAAGGGATCCACCGCGGTACACCAGGAGGAAGCTTCAAATACCTCCCCATGCTAACAATCCACAATACATTGTAGCCTACATTGCACTGTAGAGAACCTACTATTGATTGTAAACATTATTTTCATATAATGGCTTGAATAACAGAAACATTCATTTTGAATGCGCCCTTTTCTTATCAAAGAACCCACCGTTGATTTCATATGCCTCTGCTTGTCTCAAATGCATTTGTGATGTTAGCCTGTATAAGGGTGTTAACTTTAGTCAAAATCGGACTGTTCCTTTTTTAATTATTCTTGTTTCGATTCACAAACACACACATACACACAGACAAAATGCGTTTATATATATATATATATAAAATAAGAATTACAGTTAAGTTTACCAAAATGATCCAAGATGGCAAAACTAAAGTAAATTATGAATATTAAAGAATTAATATTTATAAAGTAATCTCAACCAATGTAAAAGCTCGATAAAACCAAATAGGAGATAGAGCTTATATATATATATATATATATATATATATATATATATATATATATATATATATATATATATATATACTCGGGTTTTTTTTTATATGAACAAAAGTAATGGACTAATGAATTCAACGAGGTTGTTAGATAGTGCTCAATAAAAAGAGCTGATAATACTTGTTTATTGTTATATAAACATGCTCACATCCCGCTGCTACAAATAGCCACTTGTTTCAATCAAACAACAGATATCATCAGGCAGCGACTTGACTATTCAAAAGTTCAATGAATAACCATATTCATTGAACTTTTGAATAGTCAAGTCGCATCCTGATGATATCTGTTGTTTGATTGAAACAAGTGGCTATTTGTAGCAGCGGGATGTGAGCATGTTTATATAACAATAAACAAATATATATATATATATATATATATATATATATATATATATATTTCTGTGGAAATATTTTTTTCTCAATTATATTTCACCATTAATTTATGAAGCTTAAAGCATAAAACAAATAAATGACAAAAATCTATATTCCAAATTTCAAG
>NC_136501.1:5797636-5882636 GCF_053919585.1 Euprymna scolopes
GTTATATGCTCTGCAGTGACATTCAGCTTCAGAAATTTAAGGATTTTATAAATAAAAGGTGAAATATAACTGAATAAGCATATATTCCCATAAACATATATGTATATATATATATATATATGTTGGCTGTCATGGCTCTTGTACGCTCCAAAGTTGTTTGGCTGTGGAAATAATTATATATATATATATATATATATATATATATATATATATATATATATATATATAATGTTACAATATTTTTACTATGATGGGGTATGATCTCGCACAGTTGGGAGATTCTATTTATAAACGATGCTGCTAGGAACTGACAAATCAAACTAATTCACGTTCTGCTACCAACCAATCAGAAACCAGAATTGCTCCATAAATATTAAACGTTTCTGCAGCAATTTTGCATATGTTTTTTCGTGTCAACAAGGAAGAATCTTTTGCTTTGTGGATTCCAAATCGAGAACTGTCTACTGCAAACCAGTCACCTCCCAGAACTTGTGTAGAACAACGAACCATCGGAAACTGTTCTGAAACTAAATATGGCTTACACTTATATATATATATATATATATATATATATATATATATATATATATATATATATATATATATATATATATATATATACTTCAGAATAGTTTTTATTTAACAATCAGTTGTTATGGGAACGTGAGATTGTAAGGTTTACAAATTATTACTGGCAGTAATATTCTATAAGTTATCCCATCTAAACAAGAATTGCTCGATATGCAAGATAGAGCAAATAAATTAAATTGTAATTCAATGAACTTCAAAAAACTCATTGAAATGAATTTCATATCAAATAATTTTTATTATTCTAAGCAAGACAAAGAATGCTTTAGAAAGTTAATCTCCTTAACCTATAGGGTTTCGATGTCTACCATCTCATCAGAGGAGAGAAAATATTAGCAAATATTTATAAGGTATGCACCCTATTTGCTAAAGTCATGTCTCACTGACTTTAGCAAATAGGGTGCATACCTTATAAATATTTGCTAATATTTTCTCTCCTCATTTTCTCTCCTCTGATGAGATGGTAGACATCGAAACCCTATAGGTTAAGGAGATTAACTTTCTAAGGCATTCTTTGTCTTGCTTAGAATAATAAAAATTCTTTGATATGAAATTCATTTCAATGAGTTTTTTGAAGTTCATTGAATTACAATTTAATATATATATATATATATATATATATATATATATATATATATATATATATATATATATATATATATATGAGGGACATTTAATAAGTAATGCCCCTGACCCATTTCTCATAACAGTAGAGCAACGAAACTTTACATAGTTATTAGTCTTTCTCTATAGGAACAATTCAGAGTGACGCATTTCTGCCATCATTTTATGCAGCTCTGAAGACCATTTTTTTAGAACACCTGAGGTTGGTCCTCCAAACACAATATGCTTTTGGAAATCAAATGTACATCGTCTGGAAAACGCTTTTCTTTCAAAAAAAGAACAAATGAAAGTCAACTTTTATGTTCTCTACCAGCGCCACAATGTTACATCCCTGCGAATGTTGTTCAAATACTTCCATGAAATGTGCTCCACAAACTTACTGCACCTGTTCCTCCCCCAATAGTAAATACCATTTAAAGTGTTGCAGAACTGTTACTCTGAATCACTTTGTTAAATCTCTAAAGTTAAGCATCATTGAGCCTGGTCAGTGCTTAAATGGGTGACTGTTTGAGAATACAAGCTGCTGTATGTGCTCTCTGTTTATCATCATTTTCTGTCATCCTGGATTTCTTCTTGCAGTTGGAATAAAGCAGTATCAACTCAGTCTGAGGAGTTATGGATTGTGAAACCTTTGCTTCACAATTCAGTGTATGTCATTGATCATCCTTCCAAGATGATCAGATGGTCCTCATCATTCCGATGGACGAACATCTACGCGCCCACTGAGCGGAGTATTTGCTAACAGAGTTTAGTATTCCCATAAGGCCCACCGTCTAATTGCCTGCGTAGACCTTGAAGAGTTTCTTTTAGCCGTATTATGACAAGCAGAAAAAACCGGAATCGGCAATAGTTGAGCAGTTATTACCGTTTAATGTTCTTGCGTTCGTCTTTGTGGAGCTGAAAAAAAATGTCCGAGTGTGTTTTCAAAGGTTTTCACTGCTGCGTTGGAATGATACATATTTTCTGCTTTTCTTCACGACTTTTCCCCGAAGAGCAATCAATTATTGATTTCAGATTTACATCAAAAAAAGAAAATGGAAAAAAAATCCTTCATTTTTCTTTTTTGAATTTGAGAACATTCTAGAAGACATACTTTTGAGGATTTTTTAAAAAATTCTTTTAAGAGAAATATTTTTTATGATAGTTGTGTATACTCGTTATATCTACAGATGACGGACCCCCATATATATATATATATATATATATATATATATATATATATATATATATACTTTTAATATATCTGTTTAATATTTTTTTTCAAATTGCCACAATTAAGCTCAATGAAAATGAATTTATGCTTTCAGAACATAGCAAACCATAGATGCATTTGCATCACACTCGTGTTATTGTTATTAGTAGTATAATACGTCTCACACGTGTTTCGTTATATGATGGATATTTACTAGACAACTCATCAGAGACAGATTATGTTCCTCGAAAAAAATCACATTTGGAATTTTGTTAAATTAAATAAATAAATGGATTAAAAAATATAAAAATTGCTGGAAGGAAACAGAAATCCTTAAAAGTCATAAGGATAAAATTTTTATTGTTTAAAATATTATATATATATGTGTGTGTGTGTGTGTGTGTAGCGATATTTTTTAAGTAAATATTAACTATTAACAATTATTGTTATACCGACAGACACCAGCATTGTTATATAGTTATTATTATTATTAGATGAATTTACCACTTGTGCGTATGTTACGTGAGTTCTTATTAGTAAAGATACGAGTCTTAGTGAGTGTTCTTGTCTTATTATAGAGAGGGATGTTGATGTACTCAGAGAGAGAGAGAAGTTGTAATAAGAGACTTAGAGAGATTGTTCGTTTATAACGATTCCTATATATTAAATGTTCATTCCTTAATTGTGTTTATGGAAGAAGAAGGGGAAGAAGCTCTTGGAGTGAAGGGATAGTGTTCAGACATTGTGTAGACATAGTGTAGACATGAGATGTCGAGACGTGTATGTAAAGACATTTTATAACACAAATATATAATACAATTTCACTTTACCTTTTCGTAAGAATCATAAGACAAGACGAGCTTTACAAAACACATGATGGTTTATTTCGTCACGACCGGCCGTGTTTCCATCACCAAGAATTCAAAGTCTCACATTTTAGTTTCAACGTGACGTCTCGCTCCCTAGACGACTGACTCCCTCTGAGTTTCTTCACTGACTGTCTAACTCTCAAGTTTTTTCTCTATTCCTAGAACTTTCTATTTTCCGTGACGTCATACACATGTTAAAACATGTGCCTTCTTTCACGTGTTCTGGACATACGTGTCCAAAACTTTTCCTATTTCTACAAAAGGAATTTTAACCTATATTCAATATGTTAAAAACATTATCTTATAAGCTGCATTCTTTCAATTTAAAATTTCATAACAAACTTGAGAGTTCACATTCTTTCCTTGAAATATTTATCTATATTCTAAACAAATGTTTGTTTTACATTTTTAAATTCTCACACGTAATCTATTTCTAAACTAAATTACGAGGTTCGAATTTGTCTATTGCTATTTCATTTTCATTTTAAAATAAATTCTCCATTTTTATACTTGCATGAAAAGGGGACAGCCCTTACCATGTAGCATACTTTTGAGGATTTTTTAAAAATTCTTTTACGAGAAATATTCTTTATGATAGTTGTGTATACTCGTTATATCTACAGATGACGAACCCCCATATATATATATATATATATATATATATATATATATATATATATGCCGCTCCCAATTTGGGGGTAACAAATTGGCCAAAGAGGAAATTATTACAAACTCGCATAAAAAAATGCACTTTCGTAAAAATAATTGAATTTATTCAAATAGTATCGCAAACAAACAAACAAACATCTACATTAAAAAAAAAACACACACACACACACACACAATAATCCAACAGTCGTCCGAGATGGTCCGGTGGTAGAAGTTTAGGCTTATTATCATGGGATCCCGATTTCGAATCTCGGTAGATTCAGCCACTCTGATTAGTCGTAGACGACGAAACACGTGTCAGTGGATAATTATATTTTAAAAACAATACATATTTACAAACTATATATATATATATATATATATATATATATATATATATATATCTCAAATAGAACACGTATTTAAAATACGTTTTGAAGTTATCCAATTCCAAAAAAAAAAATAATAAACAATTTAAAAATAATATTTATTAATATATTTCGGCAAAAAACCTCACGTTTTTTTTTTCTTCTTACGCTTTATGATGGTACTTTAAGTGGGACATGTCCGTTTAGTCGTTGGTCAGCAGTTTGTTTTATGTTTTTTTTATAGTCCAGGAATGCACATTGCGTGTGCTAAAGGAATAATTGGTTGCTTTCCTGTTTGAAAGTGTTGGTAAATAGGAAATGAAAGTATTTTATATACCTGTTCTATTTTATTCCCTATCTATAAATGCTTCCAAACAGGAAACCAACCCATTATATATATATAATTATACACACACACACACACGCACACACACACACACATATATATATATATATATATATATATATATATATATATATATATATATATATATATATATATATTAATTCCAAGATAGTTACGAAAGTAAATACGCAATGTTGGATCTTCTATGGAATTCCTTTTTTTCCGACATTATATTTTCATTCATATTTCTTTCTAAGCAAAAATATTCATTTTTCTGAAAAGTATATGCACGAAAAGAGCCAATATTTATATAATAATAATAAATGATTGTTTCTGCGTAATGAAACAGATCTGTAAAAAAATATGCCGAAGTTGTTAAATGCTGAAAGCTTTGTTTGGTAAAAAAATAAATAATTGAAACTTGCAATGTAGCTATACTGTTGGTATTTTTATGTATGCTCTATTGCTTCTTTTGACTAACATTGAGCTTCAAAACTAAAAACTGGTATACACAAAGGGCGAAATATAATTGAAAAATCATATTTTAATATTACTCTCTCTCTCTCTCACATACACACACACACACATACACACACACACACACACATATATATTGAATACTTAACATAATTAAATCCTTCTTAGATAAGAGAAAAATCCAGGTTGTCCTCGACGGTCGTACATCTAAACAGTGTGATATAAATGCGGGAGTGCCTCAGAGGTCTATCCTTGGACCTCTATTGTTCCTAATATTTATTAATGACCTCCCCGACAAAATTGCCTCTGAGATGGGTATATATGCTGATGACACTACACTCTATGGCAGGCACGACAGGAAGGCGAATGAACACATTTCTAAAGAAATGGCAGAAACACTAGAGGAAGACCTCTAATCTGTGGTGGAATGGAGGCAAAAGTGGTTGGTCGCGTTCAATGCTGCCAAGACTAAACTAGTTTCATTCAATAATTACAAGAAACCCTCTCTACCACCTATAGCAATGGCCAACGACTCTTTATCTGAGAGTACATCTTTCAAACTCCTTGGCCTAACGTTCACAGGAAACATGAGTTGGAACAATTACATTGAAGGTATTGCCAGGGCCGCTGCAAGAAAGGTGGGCTCTCTCTACCGTGCTAGACAACTACTAACACCCAAAAGTATCCTGTACCTCTATAAGGCCACCATTCATTCGCCCATGTATGGAGTATTGCTGTCACATCTGGGCTGCTGCATCTGCTACTAGTCTCTCGCTCCTTGACAAGGTTCAAAAGAGAGTCGCAAACCTGATAGGCCCTGAACTGGCATCTAAGCCCATCGACGAAATGTTGCATCCCTCTGCCTTTTCTACAAGTATTTTAGTGGTGAATGCTCTGACGAATTGCAATCACTTGTGCCCCCACGACGTGAGCACCCTCGACAAACCCGACAGGCTGCTAAATCCCACCCCCACACTGTAGAGATCCCTAGATGTAAAAGATCTTTCTACTCCAATAGTTTCTTCCCCAGAACTGCTAGACTCTGGAATTCCATTCAAGGTCCCTGCTTCCCCAACAGTACTGACGTGCAGAAGTTCAAGTGTAACGTGAACCAACATCTTGCTGCCCAAATCCCTACATAGTACCGCAGTAGTTGTTGCCTCTGATAGTAGCCCCCTACACCAAAGTGGCAATTTGCCTTGTTTGGGGTGAAAATGTAATAAAAAAAAAATTTAAAAAAAGAAATATACTCCTATAAAAAAACATTTCGTATTAGTATTAATTAAAAAAACATTTTTCTATTTATTTAAAAAGAAAATACAACTTTGTTATATATGAGTCATGGAATTGCATTCACTAGCAAAAAATCTAGCTTATTTGTATATTCTTTTAAACATCCATTTTAATTAATTCCCTATTAGTTTTTTTTTTTTCGGTTTTCTTATCAGGCGATCATCTTTAGTTAACTATTACGTGTAATTATATTCATGCATATATTCTACATGGTTTATAACTGCATAATATTTGCATAAAAAGGTTATAGTAAACATAAACCTCTCTCTCTCTCTCTCTCTCTCTCTCTATTTATATATATATATATATATATATATATATATATATATATATATATATATTTGTCGGTGCGAATGACTGCCGCAAGACAGGGCATACAGTAGACCGCAGGTTTTTTTTTTCTAGATGCATGTCTTAACGAAGACTACAGGTGCATCTCTCCCAATGAATTGATGCGCCCTCAGAGACATAACTGAAAATTTCTGCAACACGGTGCGGTACATACACCGCCTAAATTTACCAAATGGTCACTCATCTGATACTGGCAGGGCTCATCGTTGCTTAACTTTGAGGATCTGGCAAAAATCTATGTGTCAAGGGGATTGTGCCATACATAGTCGAAGGCGACCCAAAATCTTCTTTTTCCTTAGCTGCTATATATATATATATATATATATATATATATATATATATATGAGTAGGTAGTAGTTTGCTTGAAGCATTGTTGGTAAAGGAATATATGGAAGTTTTAAAAGCCAAAAACCATGCGAAGGAAGACCAGAATCATGAAAGTAAAGAAAAGAAAAATAAACAAAAGTAGACGGGTATGTTTGAGTAGAGAAATGTCTAACTGTTTATTCGTTTATCATTCCTCACCTCAATGTATAATTATTTTATAACCAAGTTGCTGGTATGTCCGGTGTATATAAAGTCCGTTGGTGGTATGGAACTTTTATTAATTTCGGGAGAGAGGGGCCTTTTCAAAATAGAAAACAAAAGTATATTCAAGATGGCGAAAGAGAAGACAGGACTGCAGAAAAATGTCAGGATGGCAGAAAGGTGTGATTAATTTAGCCGTATGGAGCTGGGGGTAATTTTATTTTACTTATTTATTATTTTTTTTATTTCTGTTTGGTTATATATATATATATATATATATATATATATATATATATATATATATAATATTGTATAATTTATTATTATTATTATTATTATTCTTATTGCTGTTGTATAATTATTATTATTGCTGTTGTATAATTATTATTATTATTATTAATATTATTGTTATTATTATTATTATTATTATTATTATTATGCAGACAAGGGTTTTCATTCTTTACAATAATAGTATCGCAGTGAAAATTCATGTGACCTATTGTGTGGGGGGAGATAACTGTGTTAGACCTTATTTTATCTCTTTTTATTATATATATATATATATATATATATATATATATGTTTTATACTAGTTTGTTATAAATATATATTCTTTTGTTGTTGTGGTAAACAAACAGACCCCAGTCACTTGTATATCCTGGTCAGGGGAAATAACTACATTAGGTTTTTGCAATTCTTGCAGGGCATTGTTAACATTCTCCTACATACAGCGCCTGGTATTCCCAAATGGTTACCCATCTGGTACTGACCGTTGTTTAACTGATCATCTAACAAGAACCAGTGTGTCAACGCCATTATACCGTATAGAGTAATCCAGGAATAGAATGGCGCCCTTCCCCTACACCTCACTGTAGTAGCTAATGGAAAAGGAGACTTTGGGTCGCCCTCGACTATATTCGGTCATTTAGCTTTATACGGTAAAAAGAGAATTATTACCTTCCGCGAATCAGAAAATAGTTACAGCAGTATTTCAAATGAGTTAGCTGGGTTTATATCTATATTACATTCCATTATAAAGAAGTTGAAACAGTTTGGAGCGGTAGAACCAAAATTGTCACCAAGTACTGTGCAAAACTGCGCTGTAAAATGAATAGAAACCCAATAGTTGTTTTGAAAGACATCGCCATGTGTTTAGATAGGATTGATAAGCGGATGAGTACTTGCACAAGTACAATGTTGTTTTAATGTAAATGGTTTATATAGAAAACAACTAAAGCGAACCTCTCTTCAGAAACCATGTCTCATTTTTGCATTGCTCAAGTTTATCAAAACATTCCCAAGAAAATTACTTTTGGGAATAAGTGCTGAAAATAAAATTGAGCTTTAAGAGATATTGATGCAAAAGAAGATTTGGCAAAAGAAAAGTGAGACTTTCCTCCCAGGGCCAACATTAAAAAATGGGGGCAGCTCGATAATATTTCAGGGTGGGTTTAGTTCCAAATTAACCAGACAATTAATTGCAATATCTATGTAATCTTTTCTCCATGGATAATAATAGACACATTTTAAAATGCAGCATGTGATAGAAACAGCCGTAGAAGTCAAAGTTAGAAAGAATAACAGTTTACCTAGCATCATGATATACATTTTTAAGAAATAAATAGCTTAATGTTTATTGTAAACACATGTAATTAGTTACCTGGTAGCTGAAATAGAGAAATGTCAAAATTTTAAATATTACTACAGGTATAAGCTCACGCTTCTGCTTGAATCAGTAGGGGAAAATTTCTCCATTTAAAAGTCATGCCTAGCCGGAATACGTATTTTCAGAAAGAAACTGAAGCAAAATACAGTATAAACAACATGGAACAATGATAAAAAGGAAGAAATGCTTGTATCGGTTATCAATTTATAAAAAACAATGCTATAGCAGTCCAAATTCAAGTGTCTGACTTCCTCTTTATATATTAAATGTGTGTATGTGTGCGTGTATGGTATCTCTATGCATGTCTATATATGTGTGTGTATGTGTAAGAATATATAAATATGCACACAAAAAGAACAGAATATATATATATATATATATATATTGTGTGTGTGTGCATGCATTATTTGTAATATTGTAATATTCTTACAAGTGTCGCTTTTCCTTAAAAAAAAAAAAAAGAATACGGCATTTATCAGTTTTTTTTTTTTTTGTTTTGCTTCCAACATTTCGCTGCCATTTACCTCCCATTCCCGCCCGTTCTCCTTTGCTAAATTAAGAATATTTACACCATTTTTTTTCTTTTTTAGAATTTTGTATTCTTTTCTGTTTCTTCTGGCGTCGACCTGTAATAAAAGGCTTATTCACGTTTCTCGACCTTTTTTTATTCTATCTCTCTTTCTCACTCTTTTTCTCGCTCTTACAGCTCTCTCTCTCTCTCTCCTTCTCTCTCTCACCTCTTTATTTATCTCTCAATATATATATATATATATATATATATATATATATATATATATATATATATATATATATATATATTTCTCTTTATTTTTATCCCACTCTCTAATTTTCTATCCCCATCAGCTTCTTTTTCTCCCCCTCCCTCGCTGTTATTAGTTGGAATATTTCTTTAAAATATTGACTATTGTCAGATCTTCCTTCTTCTTTCACTCTTTCTTTTTCGATATCTTTCTTTCATAATCTGCTCTTTCTTTTCTTTTCATTCTTCATCTCTCTTTTATCTCATCAGCTGTTTCACTTCTACTTTCCCCTTTCTCTTTCTCCTTTCCCCTTTCTCTTTCTCCTTTTCACTTTCTCTTTCTCCTTTTCACTTTCTCTCCTCCCCTACCAACCACTTCTCTTTCCCCTTTTTTCCTCATCAATTCTTTATCCTGCTTCCTGTCAACTCACCAATCCTTTTTTTTTCTCTGTCTGACTCTCCCCCACCTCTCTCTCTCTCTCTCTCTCTCTCTCTCTCTCTCTCTCTCTCTCTCTCCCTCTTCCTCCTTCTCTGTCTTTGAACCCAACATTTTATCTACCCTCATCTGCCCTTTTAAAATAGGGTTCGTTAGATAACTAGAGAGAAATAAGGAATACACTTGTCTGCCTTTACCATCAACAAAACCGACCCTGTTTCACTTTAATCAACAAGTGGGCAGGTACAGCCCACCCCCTGTTAAAACCCTTCCTACGTTTCAAGTCAAGCCTGACGAAGTATTTGTTTTTGACAACAAACCACAAGGTGTGCGTACGTACGTGCACATGCAAGAAAGAAAAGAGTGTCTATCATCCTCTAACCCCTCCCGCCCCTTCCGCATTGCCGTTAAAGGTAACACAGCCAGCGTGGTGTTTTCGACGACAGAAAAAGGAGACAGACCCACCTTAAATTTTATTGCACGCATACCCACACGTTCATACATCTTTTCAATTTTCTTACAAACCGTCTGCACTATCTGAGAAATCATTACACTGTAGCTGGTAATGCTAAAGCCTTCGTGTGGCACACGTACGCCTGCCCAGCCCTTTCTCCTTGGTGCTGCCGACTATCGTTTACTGGTTGATAGGAAAATAGAAGCAGGAACAGAACTCCTCCTTAAAAAAAAAAAAAAGGATGTGTGGGTGGGCCGGTTCTTTGAGTGGGTGTTACTGATTTATGTCACTGCTTTTCGGAAAAGGGAGCGAATGTCTTTAACGATGCAACTACTGATGGGGAAGGGATGAAAAAGGAGGTGAGGCCTGGCA
Organism: Euprymna scolopes; assembly: GCF_053919585.1. Taxonomy (NCBI): domain Eukaryota; kingdom Metazoa; phylum Mollusca; class Cephalopoda; order Sepiida; family Sepiolidae; genus Euprymna; species Euprymna scolopes. The sequence goes on from NC_136501.1 coordinate 5,808,609, forward strand.
GGATTTTCGAGGCTTATGATTGGCCTGCAAAATGTACATCTCATAATTACATATTATTAAAGTTGTAATGTTTTTTCTCAATGTACTTAAGTAGAAGTTCACAGAAATCAAGCGATTCCTTCCTGGGGCAAAGGAAAATATGCATAGATATTCGTTTCCTTATAGGTCTCCTTTATTTCATTGTAGGTCTCCTTAATTTCATTATAGGTCTCCTTAATTTCATTATAGGTCTCCTTTATTTCATTATAGGTCTCCTTAATTTCATTATAGGTCTCCTTTATTTCCTTATAGGTCTCCTTAATTTCATTATAGGTCTCCTTTATTTCATTATAGGTCTCCTTAATTTCATTATAGGTCTCCTTTATTTCATTATAGGTCTCCTTTATTTCATTATAGGTCTCCTTAATTTCATTATAGGTCTCCTTTATTTCCTTATAGGTCTCCTTAATTTCATTATAGGTCTCCTTTATTTCATTATAGGTCTCCTTAATTTCATTATAGGTCTCCTTTATTTCATCATAGGTCTCCTTTATTTCATCATAGGTCTCCTTTATTTCATTATAGGTCTTTTTTATTTTATTATAGGTCTCCTTTATTTCCTTATAGATCTCCTTAATTTCCTTATAGGTCTCCTTAATTTCATTATAGGTCTCCTTTATTTCATTATAGGTCTCCTTTATTTCATTATAGGTCTCATTAATTCCTTAAACGTTATGTTAGTAAAAAAAAGTGAACAATATTAATTTTCCTTGTATTACTTGTTTTGATCGGACTATCATTCTCATCTTGAGTATTATTTGTGTAACTTTATATAACGAGGTCAAAATAATTGACAGGGAGGCAAGATGGACAGTTAGACGACTTAAAGAAGCGGCACATATGCTTAAAAAATAGAAAAATTATTAAGCAGACCAAGCATAGAGATCAACAGTACATGGGAACCTTTAATTATAAAGAAAAACAAAAATTGTACAACCCTTTCTTCAAATTTCAGTGGTAAAAGGAAAGTGATCCACTGTCAAACTTTATTAGAGTTACTTCCGTTTGTCAACCAAAATTTTTATACACATACGACACCACGGCAAAAAAAAAACAACTCCAAGAATACGAAACCATCCACAGAGCCAGTAACTTTTCTCCTTTCTTTTCCGAGATGGCAACCAAAATACCTGACGGAGGTCGGAAGCGTTGCATAAATAATACTCAAGATGAGAACAATAGTTCGATCAAAAGAAGTAATATAAACAATCAGCCCTCATCTAAAAAATTCAGGACAATTAATTTTCCTGTCCTCAATTGACTTGTCAACTATGTTATAATACATAGTATATCTTTCTTGTGATCTTCTAACAGAAAGGAGTACTCCAAGCAGCACCTCCCCAGATGTGGCAACAGTACTCCATCTCAAAACGTATCCAACTCTTGTATATGTAGAAGACTGTGTTTGCAGTGAGGTACAAGGTTCCTTCAATAAGTTAACAGACTTTTTTGTACAGGCATTTAAAATTATTGTAGACTCTTGAAAATTCAAAATGTTATTGTTATACGTCTTATGAGATGACTGACCGATTTTTATCATTTCAGGTTCAAATGAACAACTACAGCAAAAATTGGAATGCACCTTACGAAAGCTCGATTCTCACAGTTAATGAATTTCAAAAATGCAATCTAGATGTGAGGACACTTTAAAAGAATGATATAAAATAAAATTCTGTTTCAAACTTGGAAAAATGCCAGAGAAACGTATGGAATGTTTCAGACTGCTTCTGGGCCATCTTGCATCAGTTTTGGAGTGGCATAAGAGATTCAAGGAAAGCAGGCAGTCTTTGAAGGCTAATGAGGTATGGGAGGAGTAAGGAAGTCAGAATACCAGCGTTGATAGTCTAAATAAAGAATTTCATGGATAAGGACTGTCATGTGTCTATAGAGATAATAATAGCACAGTTTGATGTCAGTGTGGGAACTGTACACACAATTATTCGTGAGGAACTGAAGATGCAGAAGATTTGCACAAAGTTTGTCCCAAGAGTGCTCCATCATTGTCACAGATTATTTGACCAAGATGGGCATCAAGACACTTCCTCACCCTCCCTATAGTCCAGACCTTGCTCCCTGTGACTTTTGATTATTCCCTAAGCTCAAGGAAAACCTTAGAAGCTGTCGTTATGAGACAATTAAGATGAAAGACGTTGTAACAAGGGCCCACTCAAGAGGATGCCCATCGGGCTTTCCAGAAGTTGTTGTTTCAAGTCAAGCCTGACGAAGTATTTGTTTTTGACAATAAATCAGAAAGGTGCATGCATATGCAAGGAAGAAGAGAGTATCTATTACCCCCTAACCCTTGCATTGCAGCCGAAGGAGATTACTTCTGGAAGCTTTTTTAACCATCTTGAAGAGCCGGACATGTTTTAAGAGAGACGCTTCACAAGACAGACAAAGATGGTGTATGTTTTTATATATATTTTTATTCACTCCCAGGCATTTCGTCAAAGCAGAAGTGAATGACGACCTGTGGCAGGTTGTTTATCTGTCTCCATTTTGAGACTGTCGCTTCCTTATCGGGAGACTTGTTTAACTCATCCAGTCTCTTCGACGACTCCAATCCAACTCAACAATGCTTGAGCAAACCAGAACACATGACATGCAACACGTCATATCCATTCAGATACTTTCCTGTGGAAACTGACCAGGTCACCGAGTTTGACATGTTTGACAACCTGTCACCACATTGCGTTCAAATCGCTGTTTCCACAAAACTCTAGATAGATAGATAGACAGCTAGCTAGATAAACAAATACATCGATATATACACATATAAACAGATCGATAGACAATAAATAATTTACTACTTCTGCTCAGTGACTCTCTAACAAGATTTCTGAGTTTGACAAAATGCATTTGAAGAAGGTCAGAGGTTACATCAGCTGAAACTTTATGAAAATAACCTCCAAGATGAGAACAGTACTCTGAATAATCAAATTAATACAGATTATTAATCCTCATCTCAAAAATTCTGGAACACAATATCAAATCGGTAAAGAAAAAATGTGTTTTCAAGGATTGACTTAAAAAAATAAATCAAAATTTTTCTTCTGGTTAAAATTGCGAAGATTTACTTTATTGAATAATATTCTTATCGATTGATCCAATAGAAATCCGCCATCAATTTTTTCTTTATCCTAAAATACTAATTAAATCCTTTTCTTCTAATAATTTCTTCCCTTGAACTGCTAGACTTTGGAATTCCCTCCCTGTTCCCTGCTTCCTTGACTGTACACTAACATGGAGAAGTTAAGAATACTGTGAACAGACATCTCGTTTCTTAACTCCCTACATATTTCCTTGTTTACATAAGTGGCTACTATTTCGGATCATGTTTAACGTGGAACCGGGGAGTTGAGCAGCAAGATGTTTGTTCACATTACATTCAAACTTCTGCAGGTTAGTACAGTCAGGGAAGTAGGAAACAGGGAGGGAATTTCAAAGTCTTTCAATCAGAGAAGAAACTATTAGAGTAGAAGGCATTCTGGCATCTAGGGACCTCAACAGTGAATGGGTGGGATTTTGCTGCTTGTCGGGTTAATCAGGAATATGTACATTTGAGCAATTCGTGATCATTAAAAAATTATTTTAAAATACTAATTAAACACTTTTTCTTTTATTTTCTAGGTAAGTTCGTGTAGATCTTTTTGGTCATAATGGACTCGAACAGTAAGTAAATTTGTTTTGAATCATGTATATTTGTTTCGTTTTTTTGTTTTTTTGTTTTTGAAGAAATTCATTGGCTGTTAGCTTGTCGATCATTGTTGAATCATGTTTTGAAAATGTTTGTTTTGTAATCAAATATTTTGTACATTTTGAACATAATGGGGCATCCCAGTATGCTTATAGAACAACTTTCTAACTTTTGACCTCAATTCAAGTTGGCAATATCCCAAGCAAAAGTGGATTCAATAAGACTCACATATGCTGCTATCTAATCCTTCCGTGCATATACGTAAGAGTTCATTTCCTTATTATAGTATCAAAATGACACTTATCGACTCAAGAGTCCTAATTGCAGATTGATTGATAGAAAAAAACAACTCTCCTTCAATCAAGCAATATGTATGTGTTGCGTTGTTGAATCTATATATAATTTTCTTTAACCAGTTTTATTAAACGTTTAACCACTCTGATGACGGGTGATACCCAGAAACACGTGTTCATGGATAACTTTTATGTCCATAAAAATATTTAATAAATATTTAAAATAAAAAAATATTTAAGTATTTAATAAATAATAATAATAATAATAATAATGATAATAATAATAATAATGATGATAATAATAATAATAATAATGATAATAATAATAATAATAAAAACCATAATAATCATTATAAAAATAATAATAATAATAATAATGATAATAACAATAATAATAATAATAAAAACCATAATAATAATAATAATATAATAATAATAATAATGATAATAATAAAAACCATAATAATAATAATAATAATAATAATAATAATAATAATAATAAAAAATAATAATACTAAAGTAATAATTATAATAACAACCATAATAATAATAATAATAATAATGATAATAAAAAATAATAATACTAAAGTAATAATTATAATAGCAGCCATAATAATAATAATAATAATGATAATAAAAAAATAATAATAAAATAATAATAATAATAATAAAAACCATAATAATAATAATAAAAATAATAATAATAATGATAATAAAAAATAATAATAATAATAATAATAAAATAATAATAATAATAATAATAATAATAATAATAATAATATGTCCTCAAAAAAGGGGCAATGCAAATAAACAAAGGGCATAAAACTCCTTCACCACTTACATAAGCGAAACAATTAAATACAACAGAATCAATAAAAAATAAATAAATAAATAAATAAATAGAAAACAATAAATTAAAAAAAAAATTTTTTAACTCGATACTTTCGCCATAATACGGCATTCGTTCTATGGTCTTCACTACTTAAAAACTTTCCAGTTTTTTTTTTTTTTTTTTTTTACAAGGAGAATATATAGAAATTGGGATTTAACTATAAATAAAATTTTCATAGCATTATCAGATTTTATCTTTTTCTTTTTAAAGAAAAAAGTTATTTATATTGGTTTATTTAAATCAATTTCAAAATGTAGGCAACCATTTTTGAATATTTATAAACTTTATAGAAATTTATTCGGCTGATGAGGATTTAATCGTTGGATATAAAATGTTAAAAATCACCGAATAAAAAAAAACAAAAATAAATAATTACTTCTAGTAGCGAGACCTGTGGAAATTCTACAGCGGCATCTTTCATGTGTAATACATTACTGTTGGACATTATGTGGACGCTCGGTGTGAATAGAGACCCCACATATATTATTGTAGCCCTTTTGTTAAAACTGTAAAAATATTTATCTAAGTAATATGGTTAATGTAGTGTCAGATTATATATGGTTTATCTCCAATATCCTTATAGGAGTCTGTGACATATTTCCATTGTATGGATTCTTGGCGTGAATGGAGACCCCACGATATCATTATACCATCTTCAGACAGAACATTATTCTTTGCATCTCCACTACTTTTGGATTACTATTTTGAAATAATAATATAGGGATGATGCATCAATGCCACCGTTCAAACTTAAGAGACAAATGATACCCCCTGTAGGGGAAGCTGCGTTTGTAATTGTGAGGCAAGGGTTGCTCATTCCCAACCACACCTCTTCTGAATCGGCACTGTTTGAGTCTAGTAGCAAGGAGAAGTACAGGACGACTGGAAACAATGCCGAGATAAGCAGAGAGCACATACAGCACCTGAAAGTCCCAAATGGTCACCCATTTAGTACTGACCAGGTTCAACGTTGCTTAACTTCGGCAGTTCAACAGGAACCAGCATGTTAACGTGATTATGCTGTACAATGATGCATACTCATCATAAAATACTTAAATTTAGATGAATAGAGCTGTGTTCGATTAGGAAACTAGTTGGCTCTTAGACTGTAATGATTGAAACCTTGGCATATTGATATAAACTGCATAAAATCATAGATTCTTTTTTTTTATATCTGCTCTACTTATAATAGTGAGAACTTTTGAGTTCAATACATACTAGTGTGGGGACGATTCATTGGAATTGAGAACTGGAAAAAAATCAGAACTTTTTAGTCTATCAGAATTGGAAAAAATATAGTGTCAATTTTCTGATGCCAAAAACAATTCTTTTAATTATTTTTTGTTTGTTTTTGTGTAAAACTTAATTTATTACTGTTGGTAATAATCAAATAAATGATAATTGCTTATTGATTTTAAACTACAAGTAAAACTAAAATCTATAGATTAAGCCCCCACCCCACAAGTGCACTTTTATGTTTGCGAAAATATATGCACAAATTTCATGGGTTTTTACGGCGATCAGAAAATTATTACGGTGATCAGAAAATTTTTACAGTGATCAGAAAATTCACAAAAAAACAAAACCAAATTCTATAGCTACATATTTATAGATATTAAAAGAATTTTGTATCAGAATTGGGAATTTAGAACAGAATCAGTAATTGTATCAGAATTGGGAATTTAGAACAGAATCAGTAATTGTATCAGAATTGGGAATTTAGAACAGAATCAGTAATTGTATCAAATTGGGAATTTAGAACAGAATCAGTAATTGTATCAGAATCGGGAATTTAGAACAGAATCAGTAATTGTATCAGAATCGGGAATTTAGAACAGAATCAGTAATTGTATCAGAATTGGGAATTTAGAACAGAATCAGTAATTGTATCAGAATTGGGAATTTAGAACAGAATCAGTAATTGTATCAGAATCGGGAATTTAGAACAGAATGAGTAATTGTATCAGAATCGGGAATTTAGAACAGAATCAGTAATTGTATTGAAATCGGTAAAAAATATTGGGATCGTCCCATCACTAATACACACTACTTATACACTGTAATACATACTGACAAATTTGATAATCTCCTTCACGTATACTGGCATGGTTACCCGGCATTTCCCGGAGCCATAAAAAAACTAAATAAAACTTAAATAGTATGTGCAATATCTTTATTGTAAAATTTCTTTTTTTTCTCTCTTTCTATTCCTATCTCTCCACCCTCTCCCCACTCTCTCTCTCTCTCTCTCTCTCTCTCTCTCTCTCTCTCTCTCTCTCTCTCTCCACACACATTCATCCTTCCAACACATCATGTTTTATTGTTAGAATGTGTTGGTTTTAATTGTTCTTTTTTTCTTCAGTTATAAATAAGGCGACATTCGCCTCCTTTTAAAAACGCAATTGTTGATCTATAGATTGCGTTGTGTGTCAGCAGGGCTGCAACGAATGTCGCAGCCTACTTGGTTGCCATCTTCACTCCATCCTGTCTCGTTTGTCAACTTCTCCACCTGCTGTGCCATGAAGAAGATAGGGAAAGATAAAGACCAGCCGACGACATCTTCTTGAGAACATAATCCAATCTGACTTCTTGTTTTGCGACCATTTCCCTGCACCCTACCCCTAACTCAGCAGCAGGTTTTGGAAACAATTTTATGTTCTTAGAAAGTCACCTTCCTACTTCATCCACTTTTCCATTGTATTATCTATTTTTTCTTTTGGAGTTTTTCTTGTTCTTATCTATGAGACGGAAATGAACTAAGGTTATTTTTAAATACTTTGCTCAGTAGAAAGATTGGAGCTCTCTAAATTTGGGAGTTAAAAATAAATTACTTCCTTTCTTCTAAACTAATTCAGGCCAAATAATCACTCAATCTAATTGTCTGCATAAATAATGGTCTATTATTATGCCATGTGTTCTTCAGAATTGTCTGATCTATTCCCTGCTTCTTTTGTTCTAGCTCGTTTGACTTGTTAGTCTAGTGGTCTTCACCAATTCACTGTTTTTATACCTCATCATAGTACAGCTTCCTATTCCAGTAGCTTATTTCCAATAATCACAGATTTGTGGAACTCTTTTCCTTCTGACTGTTTTCCTCCTACTTTTAACCTTGGTCTTTTCAAGACTTAAAGTCAATAGGTATCTCTTGTCTTTTGTGATAATCATCTTTCATTCTTCTTCCAACTCTTTACATTAAATGGCTTCACGCTTTGTCTGGAACGATTTCCCTCGTGAAGCTTGTTTATTTTTAAATTTTTGTTTCAAAAACCCAACAGAAAGAAGTTAAATCTTTGTTCTATGGTTATCTTTTTAGTTTTTCTTTTCGACTGCAACTGATGTTGGAAGAACTGACGACAAACGCATCAATCCATTGGATTGAAGTAATAAAAAAACGTGCACAAACGATGCGTAGCTGAAGTTGTTTCTCCAGGGTGCAAGCCTGGGCATTGGTATGGAGAAGTTGAGCTACCCAAGCATCAACATACCCCTCTCTGAGTGTACTCCAGAGGAATGGTGGGACTAGTATGTCTGGGACCAGCTCGACCGCAGTAGCTGCCAGAGATAGTAGGAAGTATCACACTAATCTGCCTGCGGGGCTACACTCCAAATTTTCTGTACGGGTTGTTTCCCCTGGCCTTTGCTGAGCCAACAGCAAACCACAAGGCAGTGGCACACCTCAAACAATTTAACTTGCGTGCTTAAGCAAGGAACCGGGGTATAGCAATGTGGAGCCACTTGTGAGAGATTAGGAGCTTGTTGAGGACCAGTGACACTCCTCCACCCTCAGAGGGTGCAGCAGCCGAGTGACAAAGGGTGCTACCTCTTCCAGAGCACCCTATACACCTAACAATCAATTAAATAATAATATTTAAATGCATAATGAATGGGAGATTTCACAACCATCTATGGCAACACTCGAGGAGCATTAATGATCATGACCTTTGATTGTCTTCCAAGCTGAAGCACATATCACAATAGGGAAAAATGTGGTTACTTTTAATACATCTAAAATTAAGCTTCTCTCTTTTCACTGCTAACACTCTAATCTTCGTTTTGACTCAGTTGAAATGAATAGCTCTCATCTTGATGAAGCTTTCTGCTTAGAAAAGTTTCTAGAACTGACCTTCACTCCAAACCTGAAATAGAAGACTTGCACCAAATCGCTGGTAAAATGGTCAGATCATTCTACCACTTCAGAAGGTATCTCACTCTTGACGCAATACTTTATCTGCATAAGAATAAAAAATGTCCTAAGATTAAATAGTGTTGCTACATCTGAGGTGTTGTTCAGAGGTCCTTTCCTGCAGTGACAGAGTACAAACTCGACTTCGAAATCTAGCGAGTAATGTTCTATTTTTCATTCTTTGACCTCTTTCTCACAAAAGAGTAATTGCTAGTCTTTCTTCACTCTATCAGTATTTTTATGGCAAGTGCTCGACTGAGCTTCAATATATGGTTCCCTTTGTAAAACATTTGCAGCAAAAACTCGTTTACCTACAAACATCAACAAATTCCTTTTCTCTGTCTGTGTGCTTAGAACTAAACAGAACTTCCATGAACGAAGTTTTTCCCCCCTAAAACTGCCTATACGTGGCCCACGGTACCACAGTGCTGCTTCTCGGCTGGCTATAACATTGACATTTTCAAATCCAATATAAACAAATTTTTATTGACCCCATTCTCTTAAATAGTCATTTTAAAAACGGTTACAATCATCAATATTAATTCCCTCAGAGTTTCGCCGTCTACCTGTTTAATTCGGTAATCCTTATCCTCGAGTGGCCTTTGGACCTTGATAAGTGATTATTCGTGTGTAAAAAAAAGAAAAAAGACCCGAAGCATATAATTTTTAAATAAAACGTACATCCAAAGAAGCCGGAGAATACATCGGCCGGAATATAGTAGAAATATAAAGATTAGAGATAATAATCTGTGAGTTTTTTTTATCTTTTCTTCAGAGGAAGATTAGAGCTCTCTAATGTGAAGAATTAGAAATCGCATACATCTATTCATTCTATAGTAAAACCATTACATTCGTTGGGACATGTATCGTCAAGTGGACAAAGTAATACACAAATGTAATATATATAGATTTTATTTCTATAAAAGTAAGAATGTGTGTAAGAGGACATTTCTCAACCTATATACTCAACAGATATTTGATCTACAGACTTGAAATTTGGTATATAGGGTATTCAGACATGTAGAAAAATTTTGATTGGTTTTCTTCCGATAACATAGGGCTGCTAAGGAGTCAAAATTGAAAAATTATTACTTGGGGTTATCGGATTTTGATCTGTTTGTCAACAGTTTCACAAGGTTTTACAACCACTTTTTAAAGGTCGTGGTAAATTGGTCTAATGGTTATCATACTTGACTCTGTCATACTTGACTAGATTTTGGTTTCGATCTCAGCTTTAGTATTATTTTTTTTACTTACAAGAAATGAACTATTTATAAAAAAAAAACATAATACTCACATGCATATGTTTCGGTTTCTTTTCGTTTTTACTTCATATTTTTTAAAGGAATTTAACATTACATTTAATACCAGGCAACGCCGGGTACATCCTCTAGTATCTCTATAAATTATTTACTAAAAATAAAAAAAAATAGATTTTTCTAATTAAGAATTGACTCACATCAACCCTCTACTTTCCAGGGCGTAAAATTTGAGTCCTGAGGTTTTAACTTACTAAGCATATAGGTAAACCCGATAATATCTACATCCAAAGCGATATTTTCTACACCTACCCTTAACCCTGATTGATTTGATTATTTCATCTCTCTCTAAAATCAATACTGAGTTTAAAAGTGAAAATGTTGGCTATTCCACTTGGCCCATCCCTTATTCCCATACGATTTAAGCAAACAAATATACTAGGTGTATAAAATTCCACGTTTCACGATTCCTACCCGAAATCAAATTGTAAGTTATCAAATATTTTAAGGAAAACAGGAACACAGAACATACACAAAACATACAAGTATTTAATTATATAAACAAATAATAACTTTTATAATTAAGCCTCTCGCACCAAACTTATAGATTTTAAAGAAATCACAATCGATAATTGTATCGGAATCAGGAAAAATATTGGAATTGTCACATCACTACAAAATATAAAAGTAAGCACAGCTTGGATTTGACATTGCTCTAACCTCTATCGTGTGTGTTATTTTGCAGTCAGATCACAAAGCAGAAGTAACAGCACTTATTTACAAAAAAAAAATCAGGTTTTTATAATTATTACAGAAGTCCTTTGTAAACCCATATGCACTAAATATTGCGAGCCAATGCTTTAGCCTCCTATAAGGCAAATTCAATAAATTCACAGTTGTATATCACAAAAGATGTAAATTTGAACTTGATTTGCAAATTCCATCCTTAGCATTTTTACCAAATTTATAACAGACATCGTTTTGTTTGTGCTTCATGTGAAAATGGAGAGAAAAAAAAAGGATTATCTAGGTGGCAGCCATTTTTTTTTACAGGCAAAAAACCGATACACTAAATTTGTATCTGAATATCGATGTGAAACTCATGCATAATCAAATCTGTACGATTTTTTTTTATTATATTTATTCATTCAATTATTATCATATATATTTTTGATTTATTCAATTATTATTGTAATATAATTTTTTGTTTGTTTTGTTTTCAATTCTGTTGAATAAATTTGAATAGCCATGTTTTAAAATGGGAACAAAATTAAATAAAATCATTTGATTCCATTTTTGCAAATAATATATTTCATATTTAAAATGATATATTTCATATTTAAAATAATATATTTCATATTTAAAATAATATATTTCATATTTAAAATGATATATTTCATATTTAAAATGATATATTTCATATTTAAAATGATATATTTCATATTTAAAATAATATATTTCATATTCAAAATAATATATTTCATATTTAAAATGATATATTTCATATTTAAAATAATATATTTCATATTTAAAATGATATATTTCATATTTAAAATAATATATTTCGTATTTAAAATAATATATTTCATATTTAAAATGATATATTTCATATTTAAAATGATATATTTCATATTTAAAATGATATATTTCATATTTAAAATGATATATTTCATATTTAAAATGATATATTTCATATTTAAAATGATATATTTCATATTTAAAATGATATATTTCATATTCAAAATAATATATTTCATATTCAAAATAATATATTTCATATTTAAAATGATATCCTTTTTTCACTTTTTATATTTTTTTCCAGCATTATTCTTCTCAAAAACTATAGTTTGCAATCTTTTGTGCTAACCAGCAAGTCTATAATTTTTTTTTTTTTTGGGGGGGGGGCCTAATTACTTTCCTCGGTGGGTGTAACGTACAATATTTCCTTGTATAAATTCTTCTTTTTAATCTATTAAAGAAAAATGATTTTAAAGATCGGATTTTTTCAATGTTCAATACTTATCAGATGAATTTCTGTACAAAACATATCTAAGAACACTGCCAGACATATAAATTAGCTTTGTGTAAAATTTGCAAAAGATAGGCCCAGCCGTTTCGGAACATATGAGGAAGTATGTACGTATGCCCGGGTGTTTGGAGGTGTGTGTTGAGCAAAAATAAAAAGTGGTAGTAGGAAGGCAGGCTCGAACCCGTACCGTGAAGTAGGAAAAGAACGGTAAAAAACGTGACGTCTTTGCTGTTACGACCACCGCCAAACCGGAAGTGACGTAGGTTTAAATTAAGACTAGACAATCGAAAAGAGGGGATGACTTTTGAAAATATCGGCGATGTAGAAAAATGCCCAGTTGAAGATGAAGATATTAATGTTTTTAGCCAATATTTCGGTATTTGTCGTCTGAAGGGTTGAGCTTCAAAACGATGCTGATCTTGGGAAAATCCGTCGCCTCTGTCGAAAGTTTTAGGCAGACATGCAAATATACATACATACACTTATATATTGGTAGCTCAAATTTTCGACCCAGAACAATTAAAAAGCTTGCCCTGTATGTAAAATTTCAAATGTTTAGACCAGAAATTGTCTGAGTAATTTGGTAGAGACCACAGAGATCATTTTTTAAATTGACTCATATTATGACCTCTTAACATTTATTGTTTTGGGCTGAAATCAAGTTATTAAGTTAGATCCATGTCCAAGCAACCTATATCTAAAATTTCAAGTGTTTATACCGAAAATTGGCGGAGGAGTTTAGTAGAGTTCTCAAAGGTCAAATCGCTGAACTTTCACCCCTTATCAGCCAAATTTATAGCCAAAAAGGAATTACAAAGATTTTCCCAAATCTCAATACTCTGTATATCAAACACTTTCACTTCATATATATATATATATATATATATATATATATATATATATATATATATATATATATATATATATATATATATATTTATATATATATATATATATATATATATATTTACATATATATATATATATATATTTACATATATATATATATATATATATATATATATTTACATATATATATATATATATATATATATATATATGAATATATCTATACTCGTAGCCAAATTAAATATTGAAATGCTCATATCTTTTGTTCTATGGGACGAAACTACATGAAAATTTGCAGGCTTTTTGAAGATTATAATACTATTCTAAAAATTTTATGACAATTGCTAAAACGAACCAGTATTTTCAAGCCAATCAAATCTGCCCAAATCTACCTACATTTGTATATAAAGCCAGCTTTAGTTTTACTACTTCTGGGATATATATATATATATATATATATATATATATATATATATATATATATATATATATATATATATATAACAAATGTATGATTTACATACTTTACAAGTTCATTATATTCAAATTCAAATAGTTTAACAGAGACTACGAGTTTATAAAAATATTTTTGGAAATGGAACAAGTTCTTGCATAAGAAATGAAAAAAAAGCATTGGTTTACATTATTAATTCGAACAAAATTGAAGATTATCAATCGAAAATGCATGTGGGAAGGAATTGAAAGTCTTTGTAATAATGAGTCACCAGGAATATCATGAGGTGTTAATACCAAGAGTGAAGTGGAGGGGGGAGAGACAAATAGAAAGCAGGGGAGATGAGATAGGAAGAGAGAGATAGAAATAGGTAGAGATGAGATAGATAGATAGATAGATAGATGAGATGAGATGGAAAGAAAATACAGAAAATTGCTAATTAGGGATACTCTCGTTTTATATATATTTCCTTTAGCCTATCTGTCTGTGTGCTTGTCTGTCTGTCCGTTCTACCTTTTCTCAGAAATTACTTATCTTTTTTATGAATCTTTGTTATGATAAGGTGTAGCGAAATAAGTATTATGGTATCCGTTCGATTCACGGTTAGAGATTAATAGGAGTTAGTCACCACAATATCATATTTACTTTCATTTCTCTCAGAAACTACTGGTTCGATCTGACTAAAATGTTGCATGAAACTTTGTCATGGTAAAATGCAGCGAACTAAGTATTATGGTGTCCGTTCGATGGATTAATAGGGATTATTGCAGATTAGTCATGCAATACAACAGTTACTCTCACTTTTTCTTAGAAACTACTGAGACAATCTGGTTGAAATTTTATGGGCATTTGTTATACTAAGGTGCAGTGAATTAAGTATTATGAGATCCATTTAATGCACAAATATGGATTAATACAGATTAGTCACCGCAAGATCACATTTACTCTAAAAGTTTCATATAAAGCACTCATTATAAGTCAACCGGGTTATAATTTTTGCTTTTTTGTAATGGGCAACAAGTCTATTTTTTATATTTAACCGGCTTTGCAAACTCACTTTTTTCTTGCTCAAATAATGTAGTCCGAGCTCAATAGGTGACTCAATGGGTGGGTCTCTCTCTCTCTCTCTCTCTCTCTCTCTCTCTCTCTCTCTCTCTCTCTTAATGTAGTGTTCTATGTGAGGTTTTATGCATTTTTTGCACAAATATTGTAAATATAAATAATTTTAAAAAATGACCCAAAATAAAAACTTTCACTGTTAGGGTTTCCTTTGAGGAGTTTTAAAAAAACACCCCTGTCATTAATGGTTAATGAGTTTGCTGCTACGAGGCTAATGGACTATTTCTTTCTCCTCAAGTTGAAATGAAGGGTGTGGGAACGACCATTATAACAGGACATGGAAATTGATTAATATAGACGGAAACGAAAAAAAAAAAAAAAAATGGAGCAGAGAAGAGGAAGTCTCATTTTGCTAATCTTTTTTGCAGGTAATTCTATCTTTAACCACCTCCCATGATACGCATAGCAATAAGAGGAATCTTTTTGATTTTTAATCAATCAGCCATCTTTTTTTTTTTTTTTGGTACTGACTTATTTTATTTAAAAAATTCTCATATTTCTTCCGTCTGTTCTTCGAACATATATATTTTTCTCCCTGCACAATGATGTTTCCGATTTCTACAGAAAAAAGGCACGCATTACTTTTTCTAAGAACTAAATTCTTTGATAATGTCACCACGAACAAGTTCTGACATTGTATCGTCATCATCATCATCTTCTGAAGTAAAACCTGGGTCTTTTTGGACTTGTGGGCCGGCGCCAAGTCCTGCTGCCACACCCAGGGTCTGCCAGCGGCCACCTAATTGTACAAGGGAATCACCACATCCAGGTACACTTTGGTGTTGACTTTCAAGTCGACTTCAAAGATGTGAGGTGGCATGATGTGGCCCTCACTTGAAACCACACCAAAGACCATAATCGTGGCCGGAAACTTCATTGAGCTGTGCCTTCAAGCGTTGAACCATCCATATTTGCATTTTGAGGGTGCTGGCAATGGTCCTGTTGTCATAACTTGGATCAGTAGAGAGCATGAGTTCTACAGTGGCACATCTCTGATCTCGCTCGTTGAACATGTGTCATTTTCCGATATGATAGAAGACTTCTATTGGGATTTGCACACAACTGGCCAACTAGTAGATGGTTTGCAACAAAAGAAGAATACTGGTTTTCATCAAACGGAAATGGAATCATGTCGTTTTTTATAGGGCAGCAATTTATCGTTCTACCCTGTATCATCATCGTTATCATCGTGATTGTCATCATCATCATCGTCATCATCATCATCAACAACAGCAACAACGAGACCCCATAGAAATTCCACAGCGTTTTCTCTATCAAACTGTATATAATATTTATTTTGAAATAATAAATGTCTCTCAGATTTACACATCTCAAAAAGAGAAGGCAAAGCCTGGAAGGGTGGACCTCTTAGAACTGCACAGGAACAGTTTCATTCGGCAAACAACAGGGAAAAGGTCATTACAAGAATGGTCTAGGCTCTGTTGATTTTAGAATTTGTTACTGAATGAAGTAAGATTTATTTAAAACAAAAATGTCGTCCTTCTCATCATCGGCATAACTTCATTTCTGTCCGCGGATCAAAATACTGCAAGCTTCTTCCCAGCTGGCTTCAACATATTCAATCGTATTCAAGTCCAATATAAACAAATTTTTGCTGAACTGTCCTCTTAAATAATAGGATTCTGCGAAACTTCTACCATCACTACTCTCACGGATTTGTCTCATTGCCCACTTGGCACTCATTAATCCTTACCTTCGAGAAGCTTTTGGACTTTAATAAGTGGGGACTCCTTTGTGAAAAATAAACGCTCTTAGAGTTGTCATAACCTGAATTACTTGACGTAAACAAAAACAATTACTAATATTAAATGTTCTTGTGTCATACTGGATTGGTTTAAATGTCAGATGTTTAAGGGCAAGAAAAAAAAAGAAAGAAAAAAAAAAAGAAGACTCCTGTGAGTGGAAGTGGTGAGAATACACAAAGTCAATGGCCTTGTGCCAGACTGGTGCAGCTGCAAATGAAAAATATGACAACCTGGGCCCAACTCTTTTCCTGATCTATATTAATGATCTTCCAAATCACATCCTTACATCATTTGTAGACATTTATGCTGACGACACTACCATTTATGGTAGCACATCTATAACAGTAAACGACCAAGTTCTCTCCGATTCTCTCTCCTCTGATCTTGAGCACGTAGTACAATGGGGAAAGGAGTGGCTGGTTACTTTTAATGCATCTAAAACCTTCTCTTTTTACATCATCAACATTCTGATCCACATCTGGCATCAATTGAAATGAATGGCTCTCGTCTTCTGGAGGCCTCAAGTTTTGACAAGCTTCTGGGCTTCACCATTACTCCTGATCTTAAATGGAACACGTACATCAAATCTGTTGCCAAGGCTGCTGGAAAAATGGTGGGATCTTTCTATCGATCTGGTAGATATCTCACTGCTGATGCAATTCTCTATCTATATAAGAGCCAGGTACGTCCAAGGATGGAATACTGTTGCCACATCTGGGCAGGAGCTGCTAGAAAGGACTTGTCCTGCCTTGATAGAGTTCAAAATAGACTTCGTATCCTCGTAGGAGATGTCGTTTTCTCTTCCCTGCAACCTCTATCTCACAGAAGAGATGTTGTGAGTTTGTCTCTGATGTATCGTTATTTTCATGGCAAGTGCTCGACTGAGCTTCAATCTATGGTCCCTCATTACTAAACTTTCACAAGAAACACTCGTTTAGCTGAAAACACTATCAATAATTCCCCCCACACTTTATCTGTGCCTAAACCTAAACGTAGATTCCATGAACAAAGCTTCTTTCTTAGAACTGCACGCCTGTGGAATTGTCTTCCGTTTTCCTGCTTTCCGGCTGACTACAATATGGTTGGGTTCAAGTCTAACGTAAATAAGTTCTTGATGAGCCATTCCATATAAGTTATCAAATTTACCGAATTTTCATTACTAATGATTACTATATTGTCCAATTTCTACTGTACACTCTTTAACCCTTATCCTTGAGTGGCCTCTTGGCCTTGATAATATGGTGATGCCTGTGTAAAAAAAAATGATATTAAACTTTAAAACAGGATAAGAACATAAACGTCACAGCGAAAAGATTGAAACAGAAACGCAGGTGTAGAAGGGATGCAGAAAATTTTCAACTTGGGTTAACAAAGAAAACTTACATATTATAGACTAAAAAAACAATTTGTTTAAGTTAGAAAAAGTTTCCTTTTGGTCTGCCATGCCGTAAGTTTGAAAGAGATGATTCGTTAGTTTATCATGCTTAAGTTTCAAAGAGATCGTTTTTTAATCCGTTATGCTTACTTTGAAAGAAATGTTTTGTTAGTTTGTCATGCTTAAATTTAAAGTAGAATTTTGCATTAGTCTGTCATGCTTAAGTTGAAAGAAATGTCCGTTAGTTTTTCATGCTTAGATGTGAAAGAGATTTTTTGTTAAGCTATCAAGCTTAAGTTTCAAGTAGATTTTTCATTTGTTATATGTAATTTTAGAATGTTATTTTCGCTGGTCTATCACGTTGAAATTAAATAGAAAAAGACATTTGATTCAACTCGGTCTGTCACAACAAGGTTTAAAATAGCATTTTTTATTGTATTTGTTTGTTTGTTTGTTTGTTTGTTTGTTTGTTTGTTGTTATCCTCATTTTTATGGATGTCGTTGTTTCACCATGTTTCGACCAACTCATCCTCTGGCCTTCTTCAGTTGATTAACCACGACGGGATAGGTATGCTGAGTCTTGTAACTGTATCCCCAACCTTGATCGTCCTTAAGGACCCATGGCGCAGTGAATAGAGGCGTTTTTACTGCTCCAGATGAGCATTGCCTGAGGATAGCGGTTCCAATCCTACTCAAAACACGCCAGAGGATTATTTAGACAAAACGTGGTGAGACAACAACTATGGAAGGCAGTAATTACTGGTAATACAGTTACAAGATTCAGGATTCCTATCTCATCACGGTTAATCACCTGAAGAAGGCCAGGGGATGAGTTGGTCGAAATGTCGTAAAGCAACAACAACTATGAAGATGAGGATAAAAGTCCACAAACAAATAAATAAATACACAAATTATTCATCTCAACGGATTCCAATAAAAAGAAATATTCTTAAGCATTTTTGTTGGTCTGTCACAACAAAGTTGAAAAGAGCATTTTTGTTGGTCTGTCACAACAAAGTTGAAAAGAGCATTTTTGTTGGTCTGTCACAACAAAGTTGAAAAGAGCATTTTTGTTGGTCTGTCACAACAAATTGAAAAGAGCATTTTTTTGGTCTGTCACAACAAAGTTTAAAAGAGCATTTTTGTTTCTCTCTCACAGTACCATTTTCAGTGAATGGGCGCGTGTTAATAATATTGATTGCAGTTTATAATTAATTTATATTTTTTCGTTATATATGACTTTTTTTTTTAGTTTTCACAAAACTTTCGTATTCATATTCATATTTATATTAATTTTGTTAATCATGTGTATTTCTATGGCCATTTGTAGTTCGATTCATTTTTATTGATTTGTATTTTAATTGGATATTTTGCAATGGAACCTATTTTAGTTTAAGGAAAAAACGATGTAAATACAACACACACACACACACACACACACATATATATATAATATTGTTTTTCGATAGTTTTTCTATTTATTTGGTTGGATCGATTTTCTCATTTAAAATTCATTTTCGGTTGTAACTATTTTTACATAAGTTTTTTTTTTCTTCATTTTTTTTCCTGTTTTGATTTAAAATTCTTCCGCTTTTTTCTTCATTCTATTTATGAGTTTTGTTTTATTATTTCCTTCGTTTATGTTTTTTTTCTGTCATTTTTGTGTTTATTTTCCAATATTTTGTAATTTACTTCCCGTCATTTTGCTTGCAACATCCTCTTTCTCACCTTTCTTGTTCGATTTTGATTTCTTAAAAAAACATGAAAATTTTTAATATTTTAATACGCATTGTATATCTGCTCCAATGTGGATATTTTAAAATAGATGAAGTAAATAGATAACTCTTCTAACCTTTCGGGACTTTTGAGATGAGGATTGATTATTTGTGCTATTTGGATTCTTCGGACTACTATTCTCATCTTGAGTGTTATTTTAACAACATTTCCGCAGATGGAACCTTCTACCTTTTACAGATGTATCTGTCGGACTCTGAAATCTGCACGGAATTTTGAATAGGACTACATCTAACCCACGGGGGTCGCATGCCCTCGTTCCATCAGCCATTACTGTGTAGAAACCCTAAGTAATTCACAATTGTATTTTATGTGTCGCTCGCACTGAGGATTGAACCTTTACTCTCCAGTATACCATAAATCCTTTCAAAATTTCATGCAGATTCTTGAGTTCAACAAGATACACTTTCTTCAAGTCGGAGGTTACATCGACCGAAACGTTGTGGAAATAACACTCAAGATGAAAACAGTAGTCCAAAGAATCCAAATAACACAAAGATACCTTTTCGTTTGCATGTAATATCAAGGGAGATAATTCAATGTATTTATCCTCTTTTTCTCTCTCGTCTTATTGCTCTAAATCTAATGAAGAAGAACCTGTACGTCCTTCAAAACGAAGACATACTAAGGAGCGTACTATAACTATAAGTGTATTTACATGTACAATTTGCATATGAACATAATGGAAGTAGTTCTGCATTTCTAGTTTCTTCGTAAAGAAGCTGAGTACACGTTTTCTAACATGTTATACAAAGAAATTTATTTGTAAGCGTAAAAGTATTAATATATATTTGAATAATAGCTTAGTGGATAAAATGTGTAGCTGAAACCATTAAGGTTGATGCTCAACTCTTTTCTAGATGATGTTGCATATGTTGTGCTTATTGTACATATTCTTATAACATTTTTTGATGGTATAAATATATATATATATATATATATATATATATATATATATATATACAGGGTGTCCACAAAGTCTGGCTACATTATGTAGCCAGACTTTGTGGAAGCATCCTATAGATTATGTAGCCAGACTTTGTGGGCACCCTGTATATATATATATATATATACAGTTTATTTTTCTACATAGGCGATCGATCGATCGATCGATGTCTCCGTTCAGCCTCGAAAGACAAAGGATACCCCTGTAGGAGCAGTTGCGCGTGTAATTGTGAGGCAAGGGTCGCGCAATCTCTAACCACACCTCTCCTGAATCGACACATTTTGGATCCAGTGGCAAGGAGAAGACCAGGACGACTGGAAACAATGCCGAGATAAGCGGAGAGTACATACAGCACCTGGAAGTCCCAGATAGTCACCCATTTAGTACTGACCAGGCTCAACTTTGCTTAACTTTGGTGATCCAGCGGGAACCGGTGTGTCAACGTGATTATGTCATATAAGCACATAGGCACCACCATTCTCAATGCACAGTTGCCAGGAATTCAATGATGCAACCCTGCTTCTGACATACGTCCATGATAGGGATTGGCTTCTTATTGTCAATATCCTCGACAAAGATGTAAAAATTTCAGGTCACGAATGCATACGTTCAGTTATCATAACAATGTAATTTGCAATCATTTGTGATCTGTTCAGGCGGAATAAAAAATAGGAGGCATTGTCGTTTGAACGCATCTCGTTTCATAACAACAACTTGTATTTTATTATTTAATAAGAATTCGTTATTGAGATGGGTATTATTTATTAATTTTATTTATTGTGGACTATTATCCTCATCTGTTTAGTTGTTTCACGGCGTTTCCACCAACTATTCCTCGGGAATTCATCAGGTGTTTACCGCGACGGGATAGGAACTGTGAATCTCCTCACTGAATTCTCAGCAATTACTGCCTTCCATAGTTGTTGTCGTCTCACTACGATTTGGCCAAGCAAGCCTCTGGCCGGCTTTGGGTAGAATTGAAACCGCTATCTTCAGACAATTCTCACCTGGAACTGTAGTGATTCAACGTCTCTGTCCACTGCGCCACCTGACGAAAGCCAGTTGGTCGAAACGTCATGAAACAACATCAAAAGAAAAGATGAGGATAATAGTCCGCAATAAATATAAATAAATTAATAAATAAATAGATTAATAAATAATACTCATCTTAATAATGACTTCCAATTAAAATAATATATAGTTTGTATTTTGTTTTTATTGTAGTCCATAAACGAAAGCAGACTAAAATATTTATAAAGTAAAAACTTTGTCTTCTTCTTCGTCAAGAAACTGTTACAGCTAAACTTGCATATACTATATATATATATATATATATACAGGGTGCCCACAAAGTCTGGCTACATAATCTACAGGATGCTTCCACAGAGTCTGGCTACATAATGTAGCCAGACTTTGTGGACACCCTGTATATACATAGTCATCCACATACAGTACTCTTTCGCTGTTTCACAGCTCATCATTGTGGCTAAACAAGTAACTACCTCAAGCCAGTATCGAAACCCAATCGCCCAAACGACAGTTGGAACTTCTAACCGGTGCGCTATATGGCTGCTATTATGCGGGCAGTGAATTAACAATGTTTTGACATTGTCAAAAGTACCTAAGCTCAATTTGTTTGCACAAAGAGCATCGCTTCAGTCTGTTTATTATACAAACATTATTGGTTACACATGTGCATACATGTTTCAGTGAAATCCCAATTCAAAAAGACCACTTCATGAGACAAAAAAGGAGCAATATTGAAACGAGAGTCAAGATTACATTCGATTTTTATAAGATATTCGGGTGTGGTTTATGCTCTTGAAGAAAGTGGGGTGTATTCTTTTTGAATGTGAGCAGTAGGAGTTTTGGAGGGAGGTGTGGTGAAGGAAAATAGTAGGGGTGGGGGTGAAGAAAGAGGAGAGAAGGATGCTCCCTTGTGATCAAGCTGTCAAAGCGAGGAGGTATTGATACTTTTAATTTGGTGGTAGGCTAGCATAAATAACTTAAGGGAGAGGCCATCCTCTCGTTACCCCTTAATGCCTTCTCAAGTGCTACTGTTTAATATTAAACAAAACGAACAGAAACACAATTTGCCACCAACTGGATAAAGGTGAGTGCACTTTGCATACTTACTAATTAGACATGCAAAAACGATTAACTAAACTGATATATGGGTCTAACATGCTTGAATGAACGTTGATATATGCCTACGAGAAATATTATCATAAAGCAGCGTTAAGGAAACCAACCACATAATTGATCCAGAACAATAACTTATTACTCTGACTAGAGAGCTTTGATAATGGAGTACTCCACCAATATAGACAAATATATACTGTCTTCAGTGTACATCGTCTGAAAAACCTATCTCTATAACAAAGCAAATAAACCTATAAAATATATTATATATTCTAGTAAGATAAACAACCCAAATGAAAGAATGACAACCGTCGAAATTAAGTTTATATATAGATATGAAAACCTTTGTTGATGTAATTATTTCAAACACCGATGTAAAGTGGAAAATATAACCCCCCCAAAAAATCTTATAAATAAGCCTGTTGATTTGACCATATGAGCATATCTATCGATCTATAAAAGTGAAAGTGTGTGTGTGTGTACATTTCCGTAATTAACTACTCTGACAATTTTCGGTCTACAGACTCGAAATTAGACATAAAAAGTATTGAGATTCGGGAAAATCTTTGTAAGCTGTTTTCCGTCCAAAATTTGGCTGTTAAGTCAAAATTTAACCATTTGACCTTTGAAAACCCTACCAAACTCTTCTGCCAACTTTGGATATAAACACTTGAAATTTTAGATGTAGGTTACTTGGACATGGATCAAACTTTTTAAATGTTAAATGGTCAAAATTGGGCCAAATTTTAAAAAAATTGACCTCTGCGGTCTCTACCAAATTACTTAGCCAATTTTTATGTCGAAGCATTTGAAATTTTACATAAAGTGTATTCAGACATAGAGAAAGCTTTTTATTCGGTTTTTGGCCGAAATTTTTGCTGCTAGGAGGTCAAAGTTCAAAAGATTTGACCTTTGCGGTTTCTAGCAAACTATTCAGTCAACTTGGGGTCTAAACATTTGAAATTTTACATAAAGGGTATTCAGACATGCAGCAAGCTTTTTAATCAGTTTTTGGCGAAAATTTGGCCACCAAGAGGTTAAAGTTGAAAGAGTTGACCTTTTGCAGACTACCAAACTCCTCCGCCAAATTTGGGCCTAAACCCTTAAAATTTTAGATATAGGTTACTTGGACATAGGTCAAACTTTTGAATACATATATATATATATATATATATATATATATATATATAGTTATGAACAGTACATAGGGCCTGAGCAAAGACGGTTTGTTAGTATCTTAAAAATAAACGAACAAATAAAGTTTAAAAATGAGAAACAAATGAACGGACAAAAAGCAAGGAATAAAATAATAAAATAAATAAATAAGTTAATTAATAAACAGAGCTTATCAAAAAATAATAATGAAGTCGCCACCAGGAAAGAAAAAAACAACAATAAAGACCTTAAATAGAGAAGTAATGACGATGAAGGTATAATATTACTTCAGATCAAAGCGAAAACTTAGACCAATAAACAACTGCCAAGTTAAAATAATACCAATACCTCCGCACGACAGCTTGACCACGCGCGAGCGCACCTCCCCTCTTCCTTCTACCCCTACTTTAGTCCAGACCTTAAACCACACCCAAACGTCTGATAAAAAACGAATGTCATCCTGACTCTCGTTTCAATATCACTTCTTTTTTTGGTTCGATGAAGTGATTTCTTATAAGTGAGATTCCACTGAAACATGTATGCACATATGTAACCAATAATGTTTGTATAATAAACAGACTATATACCAGCTCTGTCCTCCATTGTGCACTTTTTAGTTATCACACGGGTTTCATTGGATTTACATCTAGGAAACGAATCTATACAACCATTATATATATATATATATATATATATATATATATCCACAGCTAAATAACGTCGCAGCTCATATACACCATGAAAACCAACAAACCGGAAGTCCAAAACGCGAGTTTCACCCTTAGTTTGACTCATCTGAACTTTAAATCCAAACTGATTTGAGTTTCGAATCCCGAGTTCAGATGTGTTCAAATGATGAGCTCAAATGAGAGTGAAACTCGATAATGATATTATCCTACATTCTAGAAAATTGTAATATATATATATATATATATATATATATATATATATATATATATATATATATATATGTGTGTGTGTGTAAAATAAAATAAATTATTTTTTTGCCTTATATTTTTTGCCCTTTATTTTTTTTGCCCCCTTTAACATCTTTTTGTCTGGGTTATTTTGACATTTGCTTTTCTACTTTATATTTAATTCTATCATCATTTAATTTTTTCCTCTTCTTCTTCCCTGATCTTTTTTCCTCTTCTTCTTCCCTGATCTTTCTTATTTACATTATGTCTCGGCAGCCGTGTTAAAAGCATATCTTATTTTTCTTTTATTAATATTATTAGATTTTCCCTCCTTGTACATATTTGTGAATTATTCCATGGATTTCGGCCTTTTGGATTATTTTGAACCATCTTCCAATTACGTGATTTCCTTTGATTTTACTTGTGCAAATGGAAACTCAATTAATTTTCTTGAAGTTATATTTTTGGATTTCATTGTCATTGGATTATTTACCTTTCACCAGACTATATATTCACGTGTAATCATCTTTTCCTTTACCATATTCCCTCTGCTTCACTTTTTGTTATCAAGTAAGATCTTTGACTTACTTGCAGTTTCATCAAATACTTTTGTATGCAAAATCTGATCCCGCATTTTGCTAATTCCTACTCTCTGATGAGAAGGAAAGTATTTCTTCGAAACTCTGCGGATTAAGGACTATCCACTTATCAAGTGTTTCCTTTTCAGATTAAATATTTCAAAGTGTTTTTTAACATGTTTTATTAACTGTTTGCTTATATATATATATATATATATATATATATATATATAATATATATATATAATATATATACAATATATATATATATATATATATATATATATATATATATATATATATATATATATAATTGCTGAAATTAGTGAAATGACCTATTTTTCAAGCAAATTAATTTATTGCTTGCACTAGTCGGGGACCAACCGCAGTGTAATAAGAGGAAGTTTCACATGCCTCCACACAGTGATTTAGTCTACAATACATTGTAGCTTACATTGCACTGTAGCGAACCTGTTGACGTTATATAATTATTTTTACATAATCGCTTCAATTAAAGTTTGAAAATACAAAAGTCAATTATCATGGTTCAATTGTGTTCTAAAAAGAAACTTCCATTTTGAACGCGCTTCTGTCTTATAAAATAACAGTGTTGATTTTATACGAGGAGCCTTTCTGCTTGTGCGGTGATGAAACTTCTCAAATGCGCTTGTGGTGTTAGGTTATATAAGCATGTAAAGTTTGGTTAAAATAAAGCTTTTCATACTTTAATCGAAGTTTTTCGATCATCGAATTTTGATATTATCGGAGGCATTCCAATATAAAAACACTCTCAGACACAAAGTAAATTTGAATGACATTTAAAAAAAATCGGTTCAGCTGTTTCGGAGTCAATAGGGAACGAATTCCCACACACTCAAAGTGTCTTTTATAAATAAGTAGAGATAGAGATAAATATAGATGAAGAGTTCCAAACCGACTAAAAGCTAGAGTTCTCTCCCTTTCGTTAAATAGCCAATATGGCGGAAACAGTCAATGACCATGTTGCGTTCAACAATGAATAAAAGGTGAGTAAAACAAAGTTTGCAACATTTTAGTTGCGAAATTTTTTTTTTTCCTTTTGGTATTCAACTCATTCAAAATAAATAATGATGGCCAGATTCAAAATTAAAATGTCGCACGAAGCTTATAACGATGGGTTTCTTTTTAAGTCGTTGAAAATCTTTTGACGTAACATAAAAAAGAAAATGATTTTGAAGCCAACCCAAACAGTCCTTCTCATATCTGTTACAGCAACGTTTTACTATAAATCTTCAAACATTTTTCGTGTTTATTTAGAATGAAATTTAATAAATAAAAAAAAAACTAAATTGCAGAAATTGTTTTTTGTACGTACCCGTCATATTCCAAAAATTACATAAAGTTATCAAGTAGATGTTTTTACATAGAAAATACTTTTTCTACGATTTTTAGTGATGTTAATAGGAAATAGTAACCATTGTAAGGCTAATTTTAATCTCGATAGTTCGAATTGAGTTGCCACAATAATTAACGTCTTGCTTCATAATAAAATTTGATTCTTTTTTTTTTAGTCTAAAAAGCAATTTATGTGATTTTTTAAAGAATATGACAGCTCCGTTCCCTGACGTGTACATACATCATAAAATTTTTTATAGATTTTTCTATACTTTTTGGTCCTAAATAAGCGGCGCATTTTTTTTTTTTTTTTTTTCGCGAAACCGGCAAAAAAATTTTACTAAACACAATGGGCGGATGTCTCCATAATCGTTTCTTAGGTGCTGGTGCACTTACTGATCCGCGCTATTTTTTAAATCGTATTTCGTAGCTTAATTAAAGTTTTCTTATATGTTTTTTATTCAATTGTAAGGTCAAAGTATAGAATAGTTACAAAGCACCCTCCTCTCCCCATGTTAAGAACGGATTTTTAAATAATAACGTTATTATTTCAGCACGGATCAATAAGTGCACTAGTACCCGTTCTTATAAGGTCAGCATATATGACTGCTTTTTTTTCTGACTATTGAAAATGACTAGCGACGCCTCGTAAAGCCTGCATGATTGTTTTCGGCAGTTTTATTTTCAAAATAGTATATTTGAACACTTTTGAAATATACAGATACCAAGAAATATAAAAATGGTAAAGAAACAACTATATAGCAAAGCAATGGTACCAAATGCAAATAAGTTACTCTTCTACCTACCTACGAGTATCTAAAACGGTCTCTAATTATCAGGTTCGAATATATATTATTATATATAATATATGTATTACTATTCATTTTTATTTATTGTTGAAATAACACTGAAGATGAGAAGATCAGTTCAAAGAACCCAAATAATGACTTTTCGGAGTTCCATATTGTTAACATCCATACGATTTGTGTCAAAACATTGATTTAAAAAATCATTTTTTATCTTTTCATTTGATGTCATTTTGAAACGGAACGTGTGCACCTGTCTATCATGGAATCTGTCGTTGTTGGCAGATTATTGAAGGTGCCCTTGAATTGAGACAAAGACCTTGAGCATTTTGAATGTAGTTTTTCAAATTTTCGACCTGAACAGCGAAGACATTTATATAGATCGATATTGATCCAAGACTGTATATAAAAATAAGAGATGCAATTTGAGTGTCATATGACCGTCAAAACCGCATCTTTATGGTTCTTGGATTTCGATTCGCATCTTTTCTTTCTGCAAAGTGTAAGCCAAAAAGATTAATCGCTTTCTCTATGCAAGATCCTACGTGGACTTGGATCTTGCGTTTCCGGTTTTTAAATTTTTTTTTACAATTCTTTATCCGGTGACATCTTGGTGGCCATATTGCTAAATATTGTCAAAGCATTGTTTTATGTCTTTTTTTTTTTTTTTTTAATTCTTCCATATTTGGCTTTAAATTTTCTGCATTTTCCATATCAATGAGCGAGACAAATTCACTTGAGGCCTGATTACGAATTCTGATCGGGAAGTTTCTCCAGAAATTTTTCTTTTTTCCCCTAAATGTTCATTCTTCCAGAACTGACTAGAATTAAAGCCGTTTAAAAAAAAAAGGTTTCTTGAATTATCTAAGGTGATGATAATCAGATTAGTAAATCTTCTAACCTAAAGATATTGCTGCTTGTCAGATGCAAAAACAAACATAAAAAGAAAAAATCCAATTTTCTATTTTTAACTTTTATTATCAAAATAATGTTGCTCCTCTCCAATCCTTGTACAGCTCCGCCCCCCCCCACACTTCATTTCCCTCGTTCAAATTATTCAAATTTTCTTTTGCCCACACTTATGCCCTCTCCTCATCATCATTATAATCATTTAAATTTCTCTCTTCCGCATCAATTCTCTTTATCTCATTCTTTTTCTCGTGTATTTCTTTAGTCTCATTTCACCAGTTTTTCTTTCCTTCCTTTTCACTGTCTGATCGAACAAAAAGAAGATGAACGAAAAGTGTATATATACGAGGGGCGTGCAATAAGTAATGCCCCTGGCCCACTTCTAGTTGTCTGATCTAGCTGAAATTTTGCATGTGCAATGATTTATATCTCTACGGGTTATGTGGCAAATTACAGCTCTGAACTAATTGTGGTTTCTGTTTTACAGGTGTTTGAACTGAGTCAGGTGTGAAATGGAGCCTGTTGAATGTCGATCAGTGATCCGGTTTTTGTATTTGAAAGGACGCACACCACAGGAGACTTTTGATGAAATGAAAGAAACATCTGATGATAATGCCCCATCATATGACCTTGTAAAACGCTTGCATCGTAAATTCAAACATGGCCGGAAGTCTGTGGAAACAGCTCCCAGACCTGGTCCCCCCCCCTTCTGCCATTGATGAGGCATCTGTCCGTCAAGTTGAGTCTGCCATTTTGGAAGATCGGTGCATTACTATTCGCCAAATAGCCCAAGATGTCAAGATTAGTACAGGGTCTGTGAAAACTATCATTCATGACCATTGGCATATGCATAAGGTGTCTGCCAGATGGATTCCCAGGTTGCTCACACCATTCCAGAAGCGAGAACGCGTCGAGTGCTCGAGGATGAATTTGGAGATGTGCCAAGAAGATGAGTCAAAGTTTTTCAAAAGACTAATTACACAGGATGAAACCTGGGTCGATCACTATGATCCAGAGAGCCCAGTCAATGCAGTGGAAGCACTTGGACTCACCACCTCCAAAGAAGGCAAGGGTGCAGCCCTCCGCTGGCAAGGTCATGCTCACAGTCTTCTGGGACCAGGACGGAGTAGTGATGACAGATTTTCTGGCAAAGGGTACCACAATTACAAGAGCCTATTATGCTTCACTTTTGAGGAAATTAAGAGAAGCTATCAAAATCAAGAGGCGGGGCAAGATCCACAAAGGTACCCTTCTCCTGCAGGACAACACTCTGGTCCACAACTCGCATGTCACCAGATCAGAAGCACGGTCGTGTGGTTATGAAATGCACCCCATCCTCTCCTGACCTTGCACTCTCTGACTTTAACCTCTTCTCAGCCATGAAGTTGTTTTTGAAAGGAAAGCGTTTCCCAGATGATGCAGCCTTGATTTCTGAAGTCATGTCATGGTTTGAGGACCAACCTGGGGTGTTCTACAAAAACGGTCTCCAGAGCTGCATCAAATGATGGGGGAAATGCATAACTCTGGGTTGTTCCTATGTAGAGAAAGACTAATTACTGTGCCAAGTTTCGTTGCTCTACTACTATGGAAAGTGGGTCAGGGGCATTACTTATTGCACGCCCCTCGTATATATATATATATCTATATATATGATAATGATGATTGCTAGTTCTTTACAGAAGCTTGCCATTGTTTCAGATTGATGTAGAGCATCCATGCGCACGTAGATAGCTCTTCAACCCAGTTATACTATTTCAAAATCGTTCACAGGGGTGACAGGGGAACTTGCCAGTATTTGGTGGGTTTTTTTTTTTCAGTAGGACATCATGATGCACCTTTGAGAGTCTTGTCGAAATTCTTGCTGAGTAAGAGACATAACCAGAGATATGACAGCAATACTTGTGTGGTCCGGAAACATACGATTGTCGGTCATGCCTGACATTGTGTTACCTCACATGGTTTACTAAACCGACTTTAGACAGGAGAAATCTGCCACAGATTGTGCATTTCATTTCTTGTTGCAATTCGATATTTGAAGACAAGGACGGTTGACACCGATAAAGGAAGATATTTTTAATAACATGAATAGGTTAGCCAAAGTAATCAGGATCAAGAAACTAGATTCGATATCCGGAACGTTTTTGTTCTGGTTTGTTAAGTGTAGTGGTGTTTGTTCAACACTGCTGGGGAACCATAATTTTATAAATTGTTTTCTTTTCAAGACCCCCAAAACAGTGTTTCATAGAAAACAACTCATGATTCCTGAAATAATATTATGGCTATTATAAATTTGTGAAAATAAACCGATTCAACGATTGCAGGAAATAAATCGACTTACTGACAAAATAATTTTCCTACGAATGGCTTAATTTTTTTAATATAGTTTTAAAGGTTGAAAAACTTTCGAGAAATACACACACACACTAACATATATAGTGAATAAATGACAAAAGACTACATTCCAAAGTTCATGATGTTGACCATCTTACAATTTATTCCTTTAATTCAGTTGACATTTACGATTCTTGACAGTGTCTGTTTCGTAACACAAAATCAATCACTTATTATATCAATCAGTGAATCTATTATGCCTCTAACTCATCAGAAGAAATAGCAACAATCAGTCCATCAAAAGGAAATAAAGTGAGTTTTGACATGATTTAAATCCGAAAATTGGAAGAGAAGTTGCAAATATCTTATATGTTTACACACACACACACACACAGAAGTTCAAGTGAATTTATTTTTTAGTTGAAGGAAAAACATCACTAGGAAGAGAGGTTATAAATGCTTTTAATAACTAGGCATTTCGATACCTAATTCTTATCATCAAAAGAGTAGAAAGGACAGAGAAATGCGACATCTAACTTAGGTTACATTAAGAAGGAAATGTTAAAATGAAAACATGGAAATAGGAATATAAAAAATAGGAATATGGGTGAAAATATAAGCACAATAAATACGAATGTATGATGTAGGGATAAATTAGGAGGTTAAAGAGTTGGAAGTTATATAAGAAGGGGAATATAATCAGGCCAGAGGGGAGCTGAATTAGTGACTAAGATGGAAAGCATTTTAAGAGTACTCTATGATAGAGGAGGGAATATATAAAGAATGAGACTAGTGCCTAGGCAAAAATATAGGGAGAGATGTCAATGGAGATATTTAAAGAATCTTTCAGTATTCTTTAATCCCTTCTGATATACAAAGAAGAGCATTCGAAGTTAAATAAATTTAGATTTATTAGATCAATAAGGCAATAAATGAAAAAAAACTCTTTAGGCCATGACATTTCAAAGCCTAATACTTTTCATCAGAATATGAGCAAAGTCAGGTTTATATATATATATATATATATATATATATATATATATATATATATATATATATATATATATTTATATATAAGAACATTAGCTTAAAAATGAAAAAAAAATAGACTTTATGGATATAAAATTAAGAAAGACGGTGATTATATTGGCAGAAAAAAAGATAGGAGATATTGGAACATATATAAAAATGCATAGGAAGAGACATATCAAAAATATGAAATACATATAAAATAAAGTAAAAAATACAGAAATAGTCTACAAATAAAACAAAATAAAATTTAAAAAATAATATAATAATATATAACAATTCCTCGTCCCCCAGGTAAAATAGCAACTTTTGTTCAAATAGTCATATACAAGAAATCGTTTACAATAAGGATTGTTTAAGCAATAAATAACCCCAAAAAAGTGTTGATATGCCATAAAAGCAGATTATTCAATCTATTCTTCTACTCTTCCTTTTCGATCTGTCATTTTTTTTTTGTCTTTTTACTGTAATACTCCTTTTTTTTTCAATTGTCTCCATCGTCCTTTATCACTCGTTTCCCTTTTTTTATTCTTATGCAACATTTTTTACTCCTACTGCAACATTTTTGTACTCCTACTGCAACATTTTTTGTACTCCTACTGCAACATTTTTTTTTACTCCTACTGCAACATTTTTTTTACTCCTACTGCAACTTTTTTTTACTCTTATGCAAATTTTTTTTTACTTCCACTGCAACATTTTTTACTCCAACTGCAACTTTTTTTTTACTCCTACGGCAACTTTTTTTTTACTCTTTTCCTCTTTCCCTGTCCTTGATATCATTTTGTCATTTGTACTCCTACTACACTTCAAATTTGTACGATTATGTATAATACCTTGAGAAGTTGAACGCCCCTGTCTTGCACAGTTCCAGATCACCCCTGGAAAAGTGTAGCACCTGTTAGCCTCTCTAATATTCCAAAGGGCTATGATACACATGGTAGAGAAAGTTCCTCAGCCGTGATGAAAGCAATTCATCTATGAGAAGGAAGGAAACAAAAAAAATTGCAACATATACACATAACAAAACGAGGTAACGAAGAACTTCCTTCTTTCCCTCCAAGCCGGGTTCTTTTATCCTACTCAAATATCGCCTAGTCATGTGGACTTCTTGCATTTTCTCTTTCTTCTTCTTTTTTCCATTTGCAGTGGCAGAAAGAACACACCCTTTAAAGGCTATGACTTTACAAATACAGACAACAGAATAGAAGAGTTAAAAAAAAGATCTCCCTCTCTGGCCATTTCTATCCTCTTCTCCTCCTCTTCTCCTTCTCTTCGCCCATTCCTTTCCCCCTTCTCTCCCTCTCTTTCCTCATCCTTCCCATCCCCGTTTGATTAACACCGTTCTTGCTTTCTCTAGCAATTGTGAAAAATAAAATCTTGGACGGATTGCTACGTACGTTAACAAATCGTTCTAAGTGTCGCCCAACCTGTTCCTGGAGAATGAATATTAAAAAGAAAATCTGGTTATATTTTGCCAGAGGCAATGGTTAAAAGAAATGTATTAGTTTTATGGTGCTATGTGTATTTTTTGTTTTGCTTATTTTGCTTATAACCGGACACGCAGGCACACAGACAACTTTTCTTTATATAACAGACTAGCAGGGCTACCCGATATTGTCCGGGGCCATAAAATCTAAATGGCAGCTAAGTAATGCCTGACATCTTTATATTCAAATTCCTACCCGTTCCTCCCTTTCTAGCCGTCTATTTGTCTTTCTCTTTTCTTCTCCCCAATTTCTCCGCCCCCCCCCCACTTTTTTTTTTTTTGCATTTTCTTCCCAAACAAGGCAGAGTGCCGCTTTGATGTAGAAGGCTACTTACTATTTGCGACATGAAGGGACACTATGGAAGAGAGTTTAGCAGCAAGATGTCTGTTTACAATACACTTGAACTTCTGCATGTCAGTACAGTTGGGAAAGCAGGAATCCGGAAGGGAATTTCAAAGTCTTGCAGTTTTTTGGGGAAAAAAACTATTAGAGTAGAAGGCTTTCTGGCATCTGAACATCTGTACTGTATAAGGTTGGGATTTGTCGGAGGTATTTACCTCGAGGGGGTAAGGGTTTGTAGTTTGTCAGAGCATCTACCATTAAAATACTTGTAAAACAGGCCGAGGGATGCAACGTTTCGCCAAAGGGAAACAGGCTGATGCCTTGCTGACAGTTTAGGACCTATTAGGTTGGCGACACTCTTTTGAATCCTATCCAAAAGTGAGGTAATAGTAGCAGATGCACCAGCCCAAATGTGACAACAATACACCATACATGGGCGAATGGTGGCCTTGTAGAGGTGCTTTTAGCCGTAACTTTCTAGCATGGTAGAGAGAGCCCACCTTTCTCGCAGCAGCCTTGGCAATGCTCTTAATGTATCTGTTCCAACTTATGTTCCCTGCGAATGTTAAGCCAAGGAGTTGGAAGGAAGTACTTTCAGGTAATTTTATCATTATTCATTCTTTAGTGGATAGTTATCCTCATCTTCATAGTTCTTGTTTCACCACGTTTCGGCTAACTTATCCTCTAGCCTTCTTTAGGTGATTAACTGCAATGGGATGTGAATGCCGAGTCTTTTAACTGTATCCTCAGCAATTACTGCCTTCCATAGTTGTTGTCATCTCACTATGTTTTGGCCAACTCTGGCCTGATTTGGATAGGATTGAAACCACTACCTTCAGACAATGCTCACATGGAACCATAGAGACTCAATGCCTCTATCTACTGCGCCACGGGTCCTAAGACCGATCAAGGTTGGATTTTATGGTTTTATTAATCCAAGTTTGTGTTCTTATCTGGTCTTCCATTTTCGGGTTCATACCGAACGGCATTATGTATTTATTTGAATTTTTTAATCCTTCGAGATGTGGCTTCATAATTTGTGTATTCATTCTTTGGCAAACTGTTATCCTCGTCTTCCTAATTGTTTTTATTTTACCTGAAGAAGGCCATAGGATGAGTTGGTTGGAACGCGGTGAAACAGCAACTATTATGAAGATAAGGATAATAGTCCACAAAAAAATATACATTATTTACATTTATTGATCCCGGATAATTCCAAGTGGAACAAAAGATTCTGTTTTTCTCAGTCACTTACCAAATATAATACAGTAATATTAATGGTGACATTTTTCTTTTTTCTATTTTGTTTTGTTTTCCATTTTTTTTTTTCGTTGTAATGACATGACGATCACTATTAGCAAATTTCAATTCAAATTAATAATTATAAAACTTGGTTTCTTGCCAGGTAGAGTTCGCACCAGATTTAATCATAGTCGATGCCAAAACGGTTACGCCATAACAGACGGGCGAAATGGTGCCATTAAGATTCTTTTCATATCTCTGTATCATTGGTATCAATTTTATGACATCTTCGCTATTTCTATTTTCTATACAATGTCTATTATAATGAAGATTTTGTGTCGGTTTGTGATCAAAATCTAAATATTAATTTACTTATCCGTATGCCCAATGTCACAAAATAAAAAACAGCTCATCACAAACGTTAATTAATGATAAACGAATTACCTCCCTTTATAGTCGATCTTTATCAGTTAAAAATCATTAAAACCATTTCCTCTCCAAAAATTTTCCAAATAACATGGCCGTCTGTTTACGGTTTCAGAATAGAAAATATCAGAATAGAAAAAAATGTGCATCTTCAAAAATAGATATAGAGAGAGTGTGTGTGTGGATTTAGGCAGCATGTTTTCATTTAAACACACGTTATAATATAGTACCTAGAGCTTCCGTTTAATTATACTTTTTTTTTAAGTTAATTCTACTTTTCGTATAATCATTCTTGTCTGTTAAATTGCTGCATATAGGATCTGTTGCCGTCTTTTTGTTCCATTTTTTGTGAAAACATTCAACTTACTATTTTATTTTATAATTAAAAAAAGTCATGGTGAGAGGAGACTGTAAGTTTTTTTTATTATAATTTCTTTTTAAAATTAAAAAAAAACAAATGTGGAAGTGAATTGGCATCTGTTCCTTTATAATTTATGTTAAAAAATATTCAGAAAAAAAAAAACAATGTGTTGTGTTGAATTTTCATTGAAAAAAATCTAAATCTAAATTTCTTAAAATCAATTCTTGTTAGCTTTTTAAAGTTAGAAAAGAATTTGTTAAAAAAAAATTGTTTTGAATTCGTCGTTGTTTATTCGTTTTATTTATAATGTGTTTTAAAAATTTTCAACTACCGTGGAATTTCCATGGGTTCTGCTAGTTTCATTATCCTTGGAATATGCTCATCATCATCATCATCATCATCATATTCGATTGAACGACCATTTTACATGCTTATATCATTATTATTATCATTATTATCATTATTATCATTATTATTATTATTATTATCATTATTATTATCATTATTATCATTATTATTATTATTATTATTGTATAAAATTGACTTCCAAACTAACCTATCTCTGGCCAGGTCTTATCCCTCTTTTCTCTCCAGTCCATTCATATCACTTCCTGCCATGGCTTTACTCTGTGAACTGAACTCATTATTTCAACAATTCTACATCTACTGATCCAAGAACTCTCATCCATTCTGTCAATATAAACAAGCCAACACATCTCCTTACACTGTCCAAATCTAATATTCCTCTGAAGTCATCAGATCTAAGCCGGTCTTGAAGACTAACATTACACATTCATCGTTCCATATTCATTTTTTTCTCTTTATGCAAGACATAGCTTCAAAATTCACCGGCCACGTTTCAATCCCACATATTATTACACTGTGCACACATGCCTGATAGACCCTTCACATGGTGGAAAGTGATAACGCTCTGCTGGTACATAATGGCAGAAACTCCCTGAACTTATTCCATCTATTCCTTCTTCTTGCAATCGCACTAATACCTGCTCCACCCTGTGTTTTAGATAGTATCACCAAGGTAACGACATGAATAGCCACAAATCGTATTTCACTAAGTAAAGTGCTTTTTTCCTGAAAGTTTAGAGTAAATTGATATAACTGTTAGATTATTTTGTTCACGTTGATAGTTGACCACATTACATTTAAACTTGTGAAAGTTAATAACTTTTTTTTCCAAATTTCCATCTCACTGGTCATAGAGAAAATGTGTAACTGTTTGCTAGCATTTATTTCTTTTGGAAAACAAGTTTGTATGGTTTGAAATTAGTATGAGAAAAGAAATTGAATCTTATCCCTCGAATTAAATACAAGAAAAAAAAAAAACTATCGGCCGATTCCTGAAAAGAACGCACTTGGTGCTTAAGTCACCTCCCCATTTGTTACTAGCCTGAAATAGTGTAGGGGATTTTGGAACGGTGGATGTCACCAATTTGTAGACGAATGTCGGGGTTTATCAATTGTTAGCGACTTGCATAAGTCCCCCGAAACAAATAAAAAGAAATACACTACCAAATAATGTAAAATAAACTTTTTGTTTATTTTACATTATTAGAAAATAAATTACTTTTTAGTGTGCGTCAAGGTGGCAGTCTGGCTGCTGTTTCCCACTGACAGTACAGGAGCCCTAACTCTTTGGTAGCACTTAGAGTAGCCACGCTATCCTCAGTTGTATAATATCAGGATAGTTGTACTGTCATATCGCACATGGAAAAGGATCCTGCTGCTATCTCTGGTGAGTTTCACGATGCCCACCAAAGATAGAAGCCGGCTAATGGACCTATTAAACAAGAACATACTACAAAAGAACGGACTGGAAATATGAGATGCCCCATGGACCAATATCTTTTTGCTCCTTGCTGAACAGTGTGTCAATGAGACAACTGAATGGTGCAAAGCAGGCATTAAAGCACGTCTCCACATAGAAGTACTATAGCAAGCCCCACTCACCGCCATGGTTCACTACAAATTGTGCAACTGCCATTGCACAAAGACTGCATGCAAGCCGCTGGTTCATATATCATAAGTCAAATGCAAATAGGCAAACTTTCTAGATGCTAGAAACCATTGTAAGAGAGTAATAGCCACAGCCTAAAGAAGGCGTGGTTAAATAACCAGGGAACGCATAGAATCTCAGAAAATAGGAACTCGTGATTTTTGGAAAATTCATAATAGTGTAGTGAATAAAGGGCAATCAGTAATCCCCCTCCTCACTATCCAACATCCAGTTTCAGGTGAAATAAATGTGTTGGACAAAAATACTGGCAGCAGTACTCAGTATGAATAATGTGAGACATCAAACAGAAAGAGTCACTCAGGAAAAGATCATGAGTTTCAATTGGGAAGTTTTGCCTCATCCATTTTCTACACCTGATATTGTTTCATCCAACTACCATTTTCCGGTCTTTATAGATTCACTTAAGCAATAAAATTTATGAAAATGACGACCAACTAAAAGAGGACCCGAATTTGCTTTTCTCTAAAAAAAATCAAAGAAACTTTTTCAAGAAGGCATCAAAAAAGCTAGTTGGACAGAAATCATGAAAAACGAAGGAAATTATTGCAGATTAAAAATGCTGTAATGTGGATGTTTCAGGTGAAATAAATGTGTTGGACAAAAATAACATTACTTTATTTCCAACCTGACATAAAAGAGATTGGACATCGACATATGTGCTATTTGAGTCCCTTCTTTATCTGAAGACAGTCCAAGTCTTTAAAGAAGCAATAATAAAAAATCAGTATTTTACTGATTTTGAGAATAGTTTCTTCATTAGCTAAAAAATATATTAAATCTGCATTAAGGAATGCATGACATGTTTGATAGGATTGCTAAACGAGGAACGAGTAACTTTACGCATGGTCTCAGCAGCACGAGCAATAGAAATGTTCAAATTTGATGTTTTTTGTAGTTTTGTCTTTAATTTCAAGGATTGTTAATCTTAGGTTTCTGAATTTTTGA
The DNA here is from genome assembly GCF_053919585.1 of Euprymna scolopes. Taxonomy (NCBI): domain Eukaryota; kingdom Metazoa; phylum Mollusca; class Cephalopoda; order Sepiida; family Sepiolidae; genus Euprymna; species Euprymna scolopes. The sequence goes on from NC_136501.1 coordinate 5,847,386, forward strand.
GATGTGGATAAATAATTTAGATTTTTTGAATTACTGTTCTCATCTTTAGTGTTGTTTGCACAACGTTTCAGTTGATATAACCTCTGACTTTCTTCATGTGTATCTTGTGAGACTACAAAATTTGCACGGAATTTCAAATGGAATCCTTTATTTATCCCACAGGGGTAGCATGCTTTCCTTCCGTCAGCCATGGCCGAGTAGAAGTCTTAAAAAATCCACAATTATATTCTTCGTATCGCTCACCTTATGGATTAAACTTTCAATCTCCAAAAGAGTATCATTTGTAATTGAATTTTACCTAAAAATCTTTGATCCATTACGTCACAGGTTCTTGCGTGCAGATTCTCGAGTTTAGCAGGCTCCCGAGTTTAGCAGGCTCCCGAGTCTAGCAGGCTCCCGAGTTTAGCAGGCTCCCGAGTCTAGCAGGCTCCCGAGTCTAGTAGGCTCCCGAGTCTAGCAGGCTCCCGAGTCTAGTAGGCTCCCGAGTCTAGCAGGCTCCCGAGTCTAGTAGGCTCCCGAGTCTAGCAGGCTCCCGAGTCTAGTAGGCTCCCGAGTCTAGCAGGCTCCCGAGTTCGACAAAACACGCTGAAAAAGTCATAGGCTACGTCGGTAGAAACGTTATGGGAACAAAAATCCGAATAATTCCAATAATCCAAATTTTTATTTGTTTTATTTTAGCAATTTTTTTTCTTAAGTTTTTTATTCTTACGTTGTTTTTTGTCTTACGCTTTTTTTTCTATTATTGGAGTTTTTCTTCCTTGTTAAATCAGTTTTTCCCTTTGACAATATTTCATCAGTTTTCAAGTCAATAGAGTATATAAAGCAGAAAGGCTATTGGATGTGCTTAAGTGAGAATAGGGGAGGCGAGAGTGCTGGAAGATGACAAGGTGAACATCCACACCCTTCCCTTACTACCCAATCCCATTGAAACAAGAAAAAAAAAGCCAATATGCAAATAAAGAAATGAAAAAACAATTTCTGCCAGAAATCTAAAACTAGAAAATATGGGAAATCTACGTTGGTTACTGAAAAGTGCAGAAAAGATGTTAAACATTCTAATACCATAGCCAACCTTTCCTCCTTCGAAAAGACAGATGCAAACATAGATACACATAGATTCATTGAATGCTGAATGGATGCAGCATATGTGTGCAATTTATGTACACCATGCCTATATGCAATAAGCCGATGACTTGGAAGGTGCCGCAGAGTTTTCATGTTCCTCATGCTGTTTAGTAGCTTTTTTTATGTTTTCTCCTTTTTTCGTATTCTGCTTCAACTTCTGTGATGTACCTTGCGGAAAGAATGTTTACATGTGGTTGATCACGAGCAAAATGTGTTTTGATGCATGAATACTGTAGGATCACTGCACGTTTTGCTGAGCATAACGGTTGCAACATTTAATGAAGGATTAATTCGTTATGTATAAGGTTTATAATTAGAAATACAATTTTGCTGGTGTTGTTAAATTTTTTTAAATAGATGATGACTTTTGAAGACCCTAGTCATGGGACGATTCCAATATTGTTCCCGCTTCAGATACCAATTCTGATTCCGATTCTTTATAAATCTTTAAATATTGAACTATAAGGTTATTTTTTCACGATTACCGAGAAAACACATGTTAAATGTGGAGATATTTTCTTTACTGTAAAAATGCACTTGTGGGAGATGATCTATTGATTTTAGTTTTAATGGTAGCTTAAAATCAACAGATATTCATTTCATCATGACTATTAACAATAGAAGATTTTGCTTTAAACGAAATCGAATAAAAAGACAATTAAAAGAATCGTTTTTGGCATCGGAAAATAAGCACAAATTTTCAGATACTGATTCCGATACTCTAAAAAATATTCCGATTTTTCTGATTTTCAATTCCGATTCCAATTTATCGTCCCATATATTAATTTAAAATATAATTATCCACTGACACGTGTTTCGTCATCTACAATTCATCAGAGTGGCTGAATCTAGTGATGAACCGTAGATGGTAAAACATGTGTCAGTGGATAATTATATTTAAACAATATGTATACTGCTTCCAATTTAAGGGTACCAAATTGGTAAAAGGGAAAATTGTTTCCAACTAGCATTTAGGTGAAAATGCACTTTTGTATAAATAATTTAATTCATTCAAAAAGTATCTAAAAAAACAAATAACATATGTATATATATGTGTGTGCATATGTGTGTGTTTGTATAAATATGTGTGTGCATATATATATATATATACATATATATATATATATATATATATATATATATATATATATATGAATTGCTTATTTGCATATGTGTTTGTATGACCAGCTAAACGTCAAAAACTACAAAACAAACCCTCACAAAGTTGGTATATTCTTGATTGATGTTGCCTTGGATGAATAATATCAAAACTTTTAAATATATTCATTTTCTGGGGCCAACTGGGCCGGGTTTCGTCACGGAGATCGTTTCTTAGTGTTATTGTGTATTAATTCGGAAAGAAAATTCTCACTTCTATAAATCTATAGAAAGAAAAGTTGTGTGTGTGTGCGCGCATGTTCAGCTGGATAGAATCGTCTTGGCAAAGGAGAAAGGGGGGTTGGGGATAGAACGACAGAGAGATGGATAGAGAGAGATAGATAGGTTACACTTTTGCGCCGGGTAATGCCATGTAGCCCTGCTAGTATATACCTAAAGTTCAAATATACTGATAAATGAACATAGAACCAGTGCTTTCTTTTTTCGAAAGTGCTCAATACAAAATAGAATCTAATAAAAATAAACGTAAGTGCATCTCCTTAGAGCTGTAAAAACCAAGACATTGTATTCATCATAGATGGATTGAACCAGCTCCCCCTGGGGGAGGAAGTGTCATTGGAATATTAAATTATCAAGTGGTTCCCAGTTGCATGTATATCTTGTGCAGGAGAGATAATGGCATAAGGTTTTTGCAGTTCTTGCAAGGAAGTGTAACTGTCCTCCTACATACAGCATCTGGTATTCCCAAATGGTCACCCATCTGGTGCTGATTAAGCTTAAAGTTTCTTAACTTCGGTGATATAGTGAGAATGATATTAGTGCTTCCATTTTGTAAAATATGTCAACATACTTTGCTTCCCAACTCATGTAAAACTTTTTTAAATTACAGTCGTTTGACAAACGGATAAATCCATATGTTAACATGAATAAAAATATTTTTCTGTTTTTTTTTGTTTTTTTGTACAATGTAGTCACTACTTATCTAGGCCCGGAGGCCACTCGGGGATAAGAGTTATTGCGTGTACAGTAGTCAATGAGATAGTATCGTAGCAATCGTTAGTAATGGAGATTTGATAAAGTGTCTTACTTAAGGTGCGGTTCATCAGGTATTTGTTTATGTTGGACTTGAAGACATCCAGGTTGTAGTCAGGTGGGAAACAGGCAAACGAAAGAGAGTTCCACAGGCGTGCACTTCTAAGAAAGAAGCTTTGTTCATGGAATCTACGTTTTGGTTTTGGCACAGAAAAAGTGTGGGGAAAATTTTTGACAGTGATTTCAGCTAGACGGGTGTTTATCGTGAAAGATTTGCGAGGGGAGACTAAAGATTCGAGTTCAGACGAGCACTTGCCATGGAAGTAACGATAAAACAAAGATAGGCTCGCAACGTCTCTCCTGTGGGAGAAAAGTTGCAGGGAAGAGAAAAGGGCACCTCCCACTGCACATACGCATACATAAATATAACATTGTGCCATTATTGTGAGCAGCAGACAATATTTGATGAGCTTCCAAGCGCCAAACCTCAAAAGTACATCAACTTCATGAAATAAGAACCGGCAAAACAACCTCCATTACGAAACTGGACAAAGATTTTGGAGAAGACTGTCTTACAAACGAGACAAAATCAGAAAACAAGTCTGTTATAGAAATAGCATTAAAAAAAATGGAAACAGCACTAACTCTTTGCGGTTTTAACCGGCTTCCCCCAAAGGAGGAAGTTCCATGGGAGTATGAAATTCACAAACTATCCTCAGTCGCATACATATCACTGTAAGAGGAGATGACGACTTTAGGTTTTTATGACTCTTGCAGAGAGGTGTCGATGTCCACCTACATATAGCACCTTGAATTTCAAAATCGGTCACCCATCTGGTACTGAGCAGGCTCAACGTTGCTTAACTTTGTTGATCTAACGAGAACCGCTGTGTCAACGTGATTTTGCTATACAAAATAGCATAAGAGTCGCTAAAAATACACCAAGAATTGCAAAAAGAGAAATAGAAAGAAAATACTCTTTCGTCTCGCACATCAGTTTCTAATATACAAAAAGGTTACTGAGTACATTCTTGTGGAGCAAATCGATGTAAACAAAACCGAAAGTAGATCAGTGTAGCATTTGATAAATAGTTGATACTAATAAAAAGAAGATTAATCAAGCGTTCCATTCGGTACATTTCAATTATGTCATTTGAATAACAATCAATTTCGTATGGTCAATCAATCAGTTTTCTGTGGTTTGGAGATTATCCATTTAGTATTCTTGTGATGAACAAAGCATGGTGAAGAGGAGGATGAGGGACTTCATTCTATGTTTGATAGTCTGTACATTCTGATTTATTTTTTTTATACTTTGAATCCAGATAATTTCACATATTTAAACTTTCCGAAACACCCAAAATCTTATGAAAAACACTTCGGAGCATTTATACATTTCTAGTTATAGTTTTTTCTTTAATTTTCACCACTTATTCAAAAAGCAATTTGAGGATTAGAGACGATGAACAAGAGCACGAAAAGATTCGAAACAATGCTTGGAATAGTTAGAAATAGAAAACTAAAAATATATTTGCTAATTTCAAAATGTCACAATCTATTATGCCAATCATTTAAATAATTATTAATTAAAAAAGACAAGAATTTGTTACACTTTGAAGTTTGAAAGCATTTAAACTGTCGAATAGAAAGTAATTTCTTGCTTAAAAATCAAATGTTTTTGAAGCTATTTGCACCCAATAATTTTAAAGATAGGAAATGGTCATAATTGCAGCATTCATTCTGGGTCAATTGGGTCGGCTCTTTCCAACAAATTGATCATGATCTGAACTGGCTGACCAGGCACGGCGATCCAAGGCTGTTTCCTTAATAAGTAAAAGCCATTCGCGGTTCCAGCAACAGACCCCGTAAAGGTAAGGAATCAGTTCAGCATCCTGTTTCAAGTCCTAAGCCAGGTTTTGAGTTGGCCACAGTGATGTTTCTTACTGTCTGGTAGTGATGCTAGATGGAGGACTTCATAAATGAAGTCACCTGGGTGTCGACAAAGTGCGTGGTTGAACCAACAAAGGCAAGGAAAGATTTTGAAGGGAGTGGATCTTGCAGGGAACGTGAACTGTACTGTTAGAAATAAAATGTTGCCAGCGGACATGAAGGATGCAGCAAAAGCAATGATAAAATACCTCCATAGGCCAAGTATCACAGTTGCAAAGGCCTGATAGATCCTTACTTTGGTGTTCAGTCTTATTTCTTTTCACAACAAGAGCTATAATCAAAGTCTACCGAAGCTGGTGAAGAGCATTGCTGATGCAGTTGGGGATGTCTTTCTTCTCTGGAATTGCAGTGATGATAGAGCCAACGGTATTTGAACCGATCAGCCTCTTCAACGGTTTCTGTGTCAAGGACAACAGGTTGTTTTTCGTTTGGAAGGAAACCTACTATCAGTAACTTTTCTTATTGGCGTTTATCTTCTTACTGATCTTTGAAGCGTAAAATTGCATCTTGTCAATGGCCGCTTGAATGAGCTCACCATATATCACAAGAATAAAACATGACCATAACATCGTCGGCATAACAGGCTAGAAATACCTAGGTGTTATTCAACAAGTATTTATTTATCTTCTCTTCAGGCATAATCACATTAACACATTGGTTTGCAATAGATCGCCAAAATTAAGAAACATTGGGCCTGGTCAGTACCACATGGGTGGCCATTTGGGAATTCCAGGCACTGCATGTAGAAGAATGTAGACATCTGTAAAAACCTAACATCGTCAGGAATATACATTTGACAGGAGACCGCTTGTGAATTTCATACTCCCATGGAATTTCCTCCTTTGGAGAAAGCTGGTTCAAAATGTCACTTCGGTTCGTCTTTTTTCCTCAAGGAGAGAATAGACATGAGGTTATGTGAGGTTTTGAAAAGCCAGCCCACTAGAAGTGCGGTCTGCCCTACAGTAGCCCCGTCAGCATTTTCTAGTAGATCAGGTGATTAGCAATAAGTTAATTCCCTTCTCAAATACAGGGTAAAGTTTGAGAAGCTGAAGATTCGAGAACTTAATAGTACCATACATTGACAGCAACAAAGCTATTTTGGACAGATTATCGGAACATATCTTGGCATTCTGCAAATGAACATTTAGTTTAAATTAAAACTGTATGTTCATTTTATTTTAATTCATTTTATTTCATTTTATTTTATTTCATTTTATTTAATTTATTTTAATTCATTTTATTTAATTTATTTTAATTCATTGTTTTATGTGTGAGTTTTTTTTTCCATTTGTTTGTAAGTTCATCAAATTCAAGTATGAAATAACTTTTTAACTTAAGTGAAAAATCATAATTTCATGCCGCTCCCGTGGGTCGATCGGTAGAACTGCTGACTGTCACCGTGATGGTTCTAGGTTCAATCCTTGGCTTGGGAAAGGTGCTAGTCTAGCGGCACTGATGACTTGTGATACAACGAAACAGGACTGTATGTCGATGACTACAAATATTATATATATATATATATATATATATTAGTTATGGGACAATTCCAATATTGTTCTTAATTCTCACTAAATTCCCGATTCAGATACAATTACGGATTCCGATTCTTTATAAATTTCTCCATAGTCAACTACGGAGTCGTTATTTTTCCCGGTTGCCGTTAAAAACGCGCGTTAAATGTGCAGACATTTTCTCAAACATAAAAACACTCTTGTAAGGAATGATCTATAGATTTTAGTTTTACTGATAGTTTTAAAATCAATAAATATTTATTATTTTATCATTATTACCAGCAGTGGAAGATTTTGCTTTAAACAAAATCAAATAAAAAAAGAGACAATTAAAAGAATCGTCTTTGGCATCGGACAATTGGCACAATTTTTCTCCTACCGATACCCCCTTAAATTTAGACTTTTCCGATTCCAATTAATATATAATGTACGTGTGTGTCATTCCGAAACCAGAAGATGCATTTAATTCATACTAATAATATTTTATTCATATTTTTATGAAGCACGGCTTACACGTGTTTCGTTGAACAGAGGAAGCCAATAAACAACTCATGAGACTTATGTATATTCTTCATATAACAATTGGAAAGGTTTTTTTTTCCTTTGAATGAAAAGATTTGGTAAGTAAAAACTTTTGATAAAAGGAAATTGATATATTTAAAGTTCATAAAAACATAAGAATAAAAAAAACACTTACTACACTGTTTATAACTCCCTTCCACCCCCATCCTCCAAAAATAACGGAATTCAAAAGAACACGTGAGGAGTCGGTCTTATGCTGCCATATTTGGTCCATAAATGGTATAGTATATTTCCTAGAATTCGTATTTAGGTTCAAATTTAAAGCGAAATATATATATTCAAGTTTGAGATGTTCAAAAGTCGGAACTAATGCAAACAACGAGGTTTTTAGATAGTGCTCAATAAAAAGAGCAAAATATTTTTTTTTTATTAATTATTGGAGGGTAAACAGTTACATATGATCGCTACAAATAGCCATCTGTTTCAGTCAATGACACTTGTTCAGGCGATCCGGAACCCCTCGATGGTACAAAGAAAAACCTTTTTTTTTTTGTGCTGTCAATGGGGTTCTGGGCCACCTGAGGAAGTCTCATTGACTGAAACAGATGGCTATTTGTAGAGACCATATGTAACCGTTTACCCTCACATAATTAATAAAATATATATATATATATATATATATAAAGCTGAACGTGTGTGTGTGTCTGGTCATGAATAGGCTCCTATATGGTTGGCTATTATAGAAAAGTGATCACATATAATGACAGAAGATGTATCGAGACACAGAAATGAGTATGTTTGATCTGGCAGAATGATGGTTCATTAAAATTGTGAGGTGTGCGTTCGCGCCTGGTCCACAAAGTATGGGAATAAAAAAATTAAAAATTAAAATAAAAAAAACGTTTACAAGGGTTTTTGATATAGATGTACATAATAATACTTTGATAAATATGTTTTAACCTAAATATTGTGGGGTCTGCGTTCGCGCCTGGCCTCCATAGAATGGAAATAGGAACAAACTTTAATAATGACTTTTCATATCTATCTGCGTAAGTATATTTTGATAATTATGTTTCAATTTGAAAAAATATGGTATAATAAAATTATGGGGTGTTCGTTTACGCCTGACCTCCATAGAATGGAAATATGTCACAAAGTTTAACAAGGTTTTTTAATATAGATCCACAGAATATTGTGATAAGTGTTTCAGTGTGAATAGGTATGGTATAGTAAATTATGGGGTTTATCTATTTTATTTTTACTTTCATCATATTTTGCTTTGGTTTTGATACCCCCAAATTCGAAGCTATCTCTTTACAACCTTTCCTTTTCATAACCTATCATACTTTCATAAATCAGAGTCCATTTTCTGTAAGCTGCTTTTGAACCCAGTCAACTACGGGTACTTTTGCTAGTATATATATATATATACATACGATTTAAAATATAATTATTCACTGCCACGTGTTTTGTCGTCTATGACTCATCAGTGTGTCTGAATCTAGTGAGATTTGAAAGTGGGGTCCCCATACAGACTAAATTTTGTACAAGTAATATCGCCTGAAGAGATCTCTAGTTATTTATAACTGGCTGACTGAAACATGCTCATGAATGTGTAGCGACATATTAATGCTTATGTAAAACAAATAAAAGGTATATCTTGCCTACTTCGGTATTGAGCACGTTTGTATTAATTTTATTAAAACTTGATTGGTTGCTTTACCTCTGAAAAATATTAACCTGGAATTATATATATAGGTAAAAAGTCTGAGACACAGTCAGATTTTAGTGTTTTACTGTTCGTGAAAACTGATATTTCATTCTTACCGAAATCGATCGAAAATTATAGGCAGAAATGAGAAAAAGAACAAAAGTGAAAATAGTGTCTTGACGCTAAAAATGACAAAAATCCAGATTGGAAACGTCCAGTTTTTTTTTTTAAATCTTAATTTTTTTTTTATACAAAGGAGTCACCACTTCTCATGGCCTGACGGCCTCTCGAGGATAAGGATTAATGAATCTATAGTATTCGTATTATTTGGATTCATCGGACTACTGTTCTCATCTTGAGTGTGATTTTTCACAACCTTTCGGTCGATATAACCTCCGACCTTCTTCAGGTGTATCTTGTTGAACTCGGGAATTTGGACAGAATTTTGAGCGGAACACTTTATTTACCTCACGGGGGTAGCGTATTCTTGTTCTGTTAGCTATGACTGAATAGAGGTCCTAAGTAATTTGCAATTGTATTTTTCAATCGCACACCCTGAAGATTAAACCTAACAGAATATCACATTTACGATTGATTTTTCCAAGTACTTTAACCACTGTGCCACGGGTCCTTGCAGAAACGTCGAATCTATAGTAGTAATCGTTAATGGTGCAAGTTAGGTAGAATTTGATTATTTAAAGGGACGGTTTAACAAGAACTTGTTTAAATTGAACTTGAAGGCTACCATATCGTAGTTGGTCGGGAAGCAGGCCAGTAAAACAGTGTTCAATTCTTGGTGGACAATTCTAGTAAAGGAGCTTTCTTTGTGGAATCTGCGTTTAGCTGTAGGCACAGATTTCTTGCATCTTAAGAAGTATCATAAGATTGCGGATGAAATCGTGAATCTCTGTCGATTTCATAAGCAGATGTTCACCTAGAAATTTTATCAAGGATAGAATCGAACCCTGTAGACAAGTGTTAAAGATAATGGATAATTGGAATCTTAGGAATTCAATCCATTGTTAGTGCTTATGTAAAACAAATAAAAAGTATATCTTGTCCTACTTCGGTATTGAGCACTATTAGAAATAGCTAAATATTATTTATGTCAGAAAAAGAGTCGATTGTGCATTCTTTTAGAATAACTGGATATTAAATATGTCAGTTAAAAGAATGGACAATGCGAGTTAAAGAATGTTGTTTAAAAATAGGTTAGATATTAAACAATTATAATTGAGGATTCTTTGTTTGCAAAAAGTGTGTTTGGACACACATATGTAAATCCACGTGAAAGTAGTTACGTTGGGAACCACACTTCTGACGTCATAAACAAAGGAGATTTCTCAATATATTGAATCTGTGGGTTCGAAGTTAGAAAAGTAGATGAGTCGGATTAGGACCAGATAATCAGAGCATATTACACACGGTGATAGTCAGTTGGAGAATGGGAGCCCCTTAGATGTAGTCGAAAAGGCTTAAATTCCTGACATCACCAATCGCAGATGAAGAATAAAGAAATCATCTATAATTTTGTAAGTGTTGTCTTCGTGTCGTCTTTACAACCGAAAAGATATGTCCATTCAATCTGTGCGTTTAGTAATGAAATGCTATTCCGTAATTGAGTTGAAAGTACGGTCGGTAGCATCGGCATTCTCTTTCACTCTCTCGTAACTGGGCAGGACGATATTTTCCGGACAAAATTTAGTTTATCAGGGGAAACTACCCAGAATCTGTATGTTGTTTAGTGGGTCGGGGGGTTCATATTGGGAGAGATGACGGGTTTTTGTTTTGTACATTCATCTATAAACGAACTCTTATATAACCCCCTTATAGGTAATGTGCCTCCCCCATCACAAGTGAAGTATCTCCTCCCCTGTATATGTGTTAAGAACTGTTGCATCAATATCTCACAGTCCGTATTAATATGAAGTCCCCAGGAATCATCGCAGTCTGTTATAAATGTCTCCCTCATCGTCGTTATCCCCACTATAGGTACCCCGCTATACATGTTCCGTTCATATGTCTCCGATATGAACCCGTCATCTTTTCCAATATAAACCTCCGACCCACTACACAACAGACAGATTCTGGGTAGTCTCCTCTGATAAACTAAATTTTGTGTAAAAGAGATTTAGAAGGCTTTCACAATGCGAGGGATGAATTATAGTCGCTGTTGGTAAGAGGAGACGAGAACAAGTGGCGATTTACAAATCAATAAGTATATATATATATATATATATATATATATATATATATATATATATATATATATATATATTTCAGTTGTATGGTAAAATGTCTTACTTGTAACTTGTAAGCCTATGCGACGTATTCCATTATTAATTTCGGAAAAATTTTCCCTTTTCAAATGGTGTGTATAACAGGTCGATTCAAAGCATGCTGGATGAAGGACCGGAAGTTGTGTAGCTATGTGAGGCTTCGGGCAAATGTGAGTAGGGGATTTTGTCCGGAGAATATCGTGCTGCCCAGTTACGAGAGAGGGAAAGAGAATACCGATGCTACCGACCGTACTTTTAACTCCTGGTGTTCCTAACACACATAATTACGGAATAGCATTTCATTACTAAACGCACAGATTGAGTGGACATCTCATAAAAATACCTGTTCTTTCCTTTTACAGTTAAAAAAAAAAAATTAACGAAGATAATTTTTCTAACTAAATATTTATAAGACGCTAATCAACAGGAAAGATACGGAAGAAATCCAATTCCGTTCCTAATGAAACCATTTTTTATTTTTATTTTGCAAGTTGAGATAAGCAGAAAGTATTTGTTGGTTGTAAAGAAATGGTTAATATTGTGTCCTGTCAGTTGAACGACAACACAATAATAATGGGGAATCCATTTTGATTTTGTCGAGAGGGCGACAACGACGATAATGAACTCTGTACAGATGGAAATTTATTCGGCCGACCGTGAATGAGAAATTCGTCTACGTAAATGAACAATCGACCGACTTGAAGCTTGTTGCTGTAATCGGATTTTTTTTCTTTTTGAATCTTTAATAATTGAAGCAATTAATATTCGTATTTTCTGTCGGTATACATCTCATCAAACAAAAAAAGCAAACATTTTTTTTAGTGTATAAAAAAAACGTGAACAAAAAAGCAAAACAAAATTAGAGGAATTTTTTTTTTTTTTTTTAATTGCATTTTCACCCCAAACAAGGCACATTGCCACTTCGGTGTAGGGGGTTACTATCAAGGGAAACAACTACTGGGGTACTATGTAGGGATTTGGGCAGCAAGATCAGATAATATTTTTTGTTTCAATATATATGTGTGATAACATGCAGCTATTTTGACCCCTTCATCTTTGTGTGTGTGTTTTTCACCTCAAATAAGGCATACTGTCACTTAGAACTATTTGGGATCGTGTTTAACAGGGCACTGCGGGGAGTTAAGCAGTGTGATGTTTGTTCACATTACATGTAAACTTCTGCAGGTTAGTACAGTCAGTGAAGGAGACAGGAAGCGAATTCCAAAATCAAGCAGTCCAACAGAAGAAACCATTAGAATAGAAAACATTCCAGCATCTATGAACCTCAACAATAAAGGGGTGAGATTTTGCTGCTTGTTGGGAGTATGTAAGCCGAGGGAGGGCACAAGTGCTATGAGTTCATCACAGCACATTCCATTAAAGTATTTATAAAACGGGAACGGGGATGCAACATTGCAGTGATGGGACAGAGGTTGGAGTTTAACAGTACAGGGCTTATTAGATTTGAAACTCTTTTGGGATTTTTAAGAGTGGAGGACTAATGGAAGATGCTCCAGTCCAGATGTGGCAAATATATCTCTATGCGTGAGTGAATTGTGGTTTTACAAAATATAGGATGCACTCTAGTATGAGTAATTTTCTAACACGGTCAAGGGAGCCCACATTTTTTGCAGCAGCCTTGACAGTATCCTCAATGTTTTAATTTATGTGAATGTTAGGCTGAGAAATTTCAATGATAGGCTCTCAGGTAGGTTATTATTTTTCATGGCTATCAGTGATTGAGACGTTTTTTGTAGTTGTTAAAGGAAAGAAGCTTAATCTTAGTAGCATTAAAAGTTACATTGATTTTTGGTCCCATTTCACAAGAGACAAAAGGTCGTTTGCTAGTGTTACTTGGATTACATAATATGCACTACGTCAACTGCCAAAATATGCCTAGCGCTGATCAAAGTTTCAAAATACTAGGAGACAGAAAATAACATTTATTAGATACTAATTGCAATAAAAAAAAAAATGGAAAACTAATAAAAATAAGATATAAAAACCTACCGTAAGCTTCATGAATAAATATTTTATTTATTTTATTTGTTGTAAATAAGCTAATATTGCACTTTACGCACCGGTTACTTTTTTTTATAGAGGGGTAGGGTTTTCTTGAGTTAGGAGTTAGGGTTTAGGATTTGCTCGGTCTGTAATATTTTATCTAGGCTGTTTAAATTCATTGCCGTGTGCTCCATTGTTATGACTGATTAAAATTAAGGAACTTAATTTTTTTTCTTTCAATTTATCAAAAATCGTCTGCTTTTCTCCGTATTGGCTAACCGCGTCTGTTATCACTTTCTGATTGGCTGATCAGAAACTTGATCAGTGCTCGGCATATTTCGGTGGTTTCCGTAGGTTTCCAGTCTAATCCTACCGGATATTTACAAGAAATCCGGTTCGTAATATGCACCAGCAGCGAAAAAATACTGCTTAAACAAAGTTTCTGTATTTGAAAATGAATATCGTCTGGTAACAGCTATGAACTACTTGGATACAATGTTATTTCGAATATGATTTGAAGATAATTTAAATTTTATAAAAATGAATATATAAAGTGATCTTATGAAATTTTAAAAGGTGAACCTAGATAGCATTTATGCTGGCATATCAAATTTTGATTCAAAATAATTTAGTTTAATTTTTTTTATTATTGTTGTTGTATTTTGATAATGTACTTCCCTACTGTGTGTGTGTTTTTTTAATGTAGTCCTGAGCAGATAACTGGTAATATGGAAAAAAAAATTGTTATTGCCAAAAAATCAACTTCATCAGAAGGTATGATTCCAATTCTAATTGAAGAATATAAAGAGTTGTCTCCCTTACAAGTAAAATTTATATTTTTGTATAATTAAAATGTGCAAGCAAATAAAGATTAAATCTATTATGTTGGTGCAAAGATTATGCCGTTTTTTGACGTTCAACTTCATGTCCAAAGACGACATTATTTTTGCATTAACCTAATAAAATGACTAATGCAACTAAACCAGGTACAGTTAGTGTATATATATATATATATATATATATATATATATATATATATATAAACCTATGAAGTTATGAAAATATATTAAACTACACAGAATTTTTGCACTTCATTCTTGTGAGGTCACATAAGGTTAATGCTTAAAATTGACGCTTGTCTGTTTTATACAAACATGCAATATTATTTTTTATACAAACATGCAATATTATTTTTTATACAATCATGCAATATTATTTTTTATACAAACATGCAATATTATTTTTTATACAAACATGCAATATTATTTTTTATACAAACATGCAATATTATTTTTTATACAAACATGCAATATTATTTTTTATACAATCATGCAATATTATTTTTTATACAATCATGCAATATTATTTTTTATACAATCATGCAATATTATTTTTATACAAACATGCAATATTATTTTTTATACAATCATGCAATATTATTTTTTATACAAACATGCAATATTATTTTTTATACAAACATGCAATATTATTTTTTATACAAACATGCAATATTATTTTTTATACAATCATGCAATATTATTTTTTATACAATCATGCAATATTATTTTTTATACAATCATGCAATATTATTTTTTATACAATCATGCAATATTATTTTTTATACAATCATGCAATATTATTTTTTATACAATCATGCAATATTATTTTTTATACAATCATGCAATATTATTTTTTATACAATCATGCAATATTATTTTTCTGGTTAGTCAATCAGCTCCTTTGTTATTCGTTTTCCCGTTTTCGACGGCCAGACACAAATTCTTGTTTTAAATAAGCTCGTTTTTTAATATGCAAAGGACAACGCACTCCACTTCTAAAAATGAGCAAAGAAAGAAAGGTCAATTACAATTCAACTGAACTTTTGTCTGGTAGAAGCACGCCCATTGGTTGCTGAAAACGGGAGTGGTAATAACAAAGGATCTGATTGGCTAACTAGCAAAAAAAAACATGTGGTAACATCAATTCCATGCATTAGCCACATGAGTTCTTACAAGTATGTAATGTGGAAAATTCTGTGTAGCTTAAAGTCAGTTATTTTCAAATCTTACTACCTAGCTCTGCTCACACACTGAGCACTGAAGTAAATGCTAAATATCGATACATAAAATATTATATCTTAGAAAATTTCATGTTAATACTTGAAATAGTAGTGTGTGTGTGTGTGTGTGTGTGTGTGTGTGTGTGTGTGTGTGTGTGTGTGTGTGTGTGGTATGTTATGACGTTTATGAAAATATATCTATGGTAATTAAGTCACGTGGGAGCCTTTCTGTAGCTTAATTGACATGGTTATATATATATTTTATGTTGATACATGGAATCATATATATATATATATATATATATATATATATATATATATATATTAATAATAATAATAATGGATATTTGGTATTTGTGTGTATAAAAGTAAAACTACTTTTAGTGCTTAATTCAGCAGTGGGAGTAGTGTAATATTTATTCTTTTGACATGATACCATCCTCTCTATTATTACCTCCCCCTTTTTTCTCTTTGAAAAGATAGCGTTCGTTCATCATATATGCCAGTAAAAATATGCCCCCTCTGGATGTATAGGTTTTGCTAGTATAAATATAGGTGTGAAAAAAGATTGTTTAATTGGTGAGCTTATATCCCATTGTTGCTTTAACAAATCAATCACAGGATTCTCCAACCCCTGCCAGTCTCTCATGTTTTCTCCTTTTCTTTCTCTATTTTAGTGTCTATTGCAACGTCCCCTTCTTTTGTTCTTTATGCGTGTGCACATAGTTGCAAGACCAGCTTTCACTTTTCAAATTAATCGCACTGCCCATGAATCTTGGACACAAGAGCGTCTCTACCGTCGGCCAAATTAAGATACTTATATGGCATTTTTATGACCTTCATAATAATCAGCTTCACATGGCCTGGAATATTAAGGGCATCTCCATTTTTATTTATTGCATTAATCAAATGAAAAGCTGAACCTTAGACCCCTTCATGTGAAGTAGTTTGATCCTCAGCCATCTAAGGCGATGATTGTACCAGCTGAGGTTTGGTCAGCCAACGGCTTTGCAGAATAATAAAGCGTATTCCCGATATCCGTGGACGTTACTGTTGACCATTACTTTCATTTGATGCGTTCGGACATATTGCTAGCATATCAGTTACATTCGTTTTTTTTTTCTCTTTGATTCATATTTAGATGCGTCCACTTGAAAATAAGCCTTGTTTGTTTGTCTGTCATATTTCAGCTTGAAATAACATTTTTATTGTTTTATCATGCTTAAAGTTGAAATACATATTTAGTTGGTCTGTCACGCTTAAGTTAGAAAAAGTATATTCAGCATTTATTGAGCAGATTGAACAAATAATTGTTACTTTAGATACATCCGGGTAATTCCATAAAGGATCAATTCGGCATATTTAAGTTTCAAGTAACATTTTTGTCCATTGGTTTGTAACGCGTAAGCATGAAACAAGTTTCGCTTACTTTGCCGCACCTAATTTTGAAATAGAATTTTTGTTGATCTGTCAAGCTTAATTTTGAAATACCATTTTCTTTGGTCGGTCTTGCTTAAGTTTTATATGTAATTCCATCACTATACGCACAGATTAAATGGACGCATCTTACGAATGGATTCATTCTATTTTGTTATGCATATCTTTGGCACAAAATCACAATTGGTTACAAATGGTCGTAATTAGGCATCAATTTTAATATCATACATTATAATAGTGTTGTGTGCGTGTATATATATATACACTTGTGCCCGATATTATTCATACCCCTCGGATCTTTGAGATTTCTATAAGAATATTGCTCAAACCAGAAGGTAGACAATATTAAAGGGATTTCAAACAATAAATCAAGCATAAGCATTTAATTTAAACTCAACAAATAAATAAATTATGCAAGTTTGAAACATTATACAAAGAAAAACAATAATGCCACTAGTTCAAAATTATTCATACCTCTCTTACTAATAGTCAATAGCATGCCCTTTATTCTTAATAACTGCCTGTAACCGTTTTGGATATTTATCAACAAGGTTTTTACAAGCATCAACACTGATTTTTGACCATTCTTCAATGCAGTAGTTCTCCAAATCCCTCAAATTTCTAGGTTTCCGCTTTTTAACCTCAGTTTTCAATATGTGCCAGAGGTTTTCGATAGGGTTCAGGTCGGGACTCTGGCTAGGCCATTCCAAAACATTAATTTGATTATCCTCAAACCATTTCTTGACTATTTTGGCAGTATGTTTTGGATCATTATCCTGTTGAAGGACCCAGTTTGGTCCTAAATGGAGCTTCTCCGCATCCTGTCTAATGTTTTTCTGGAGTATCTCCAAATATTGCTCCTTCTTCATGGTTCCATCTATCTTGACCAAACTACCTGGACCACTAGCCGAAAAGGAGCCCCAAAACATTAGGCTACCACCACCATGTTTCACTGTGGGTATGGTGTTCTTTGGGTTGTAAGCTTCTCCTTTCTTCCTCCAAACGTAAGAAGCATCCATATGGCCAAACAATTCAATTTTTGTTTCGTCAGTCCACAAAATACTTGAGAAAACGGACTCTGGAGAATTCACATGGGTCCTAGCAAACTTTAGACTTGCTGCAAGGTGTTTTCCGGTGTGCAATGGAGTCCTTCTTGGTCTTCTTCCTTTCAGACCATTTTCATGCAGAGTCCTTTGCAATGTTTGCCTTGATATTTTTATGCCAGAAGACTCCAGATTTTCTAAAATGTCCTTAGTAGTGGTGGTTGGATTTGCATTAACACTTCTTACAATATTCCTGGTGGCACTAGTAGACAGTTTCCTTTTCCTTCCTCTACCAATCAAGTTGTTTGTTGTGTGGTGGCTCTGGAATTTTTTCATGATGCTCTGTACTGTTGCTGTAGGGACCTCAAATTTCTTGGAAATTGACTTGTAACCTAAACCATCCTTATGTGAATTCACAATTTTAGTCCTAAGATCATTACTAAGCTCTTTTTTCTTCCCCATTCTAATAATTTTTATTCTTTTATTGGTTTTCAGTTGATATCATTTTAATTTCTGAAAAATGCAAAAAACGAAATGAAATTAATCAAAGGTTGTATAAAAGCATTCAAAATAAGAATCAAACAGGAAACAAACAGTCAGAAACTCGATTAATACTGAAAAAATAAGGGGGTATGATTATTTTTGAACATTGCAGATTTTATAAATAGCTGTATATTTCTTTTATTACAAGTATCCCGAGATTTTAAAATGACGAAAATGATCAGAAGAGGTTTATTAAGAATATGTATCAATATGGACGTAAACAATAAATTCTTACAAAGTTACACCTAATAAATTCAATTTTCAAGGGGGGGGGTATGAATAATATCGGGCACAAGTGTATATATGGATTTTGTATGTAATAGATTATTAAGAGAGAGAGAGAGAGAGCATTCTGAGATTAGCTTTTCTCATACAGTGAATTGAAATCCTAACCTGCCAGAGAATTTATCATTTGTAACGATGAAATTTAGAAGCATAAAATTGGTTCAGTTCTGACAAAATCATATGGGAGGAGGGAGGGGGGTGCGTCACAAATGTATTATTGCAGTTGTTCATCAACTTTATTAAGTACCTATTTACTATGCCTCCCCACGGGACAGTTAGACACCAGGGTCGTTTTTTAACGTGGAGAAAAGGTACAAAAATAAAAATTGTCTCAGTCGTGAAGGATTTCTCTTCCACCGAAAGAGAACAAGAAATAGAAGTGCAGCAGCTGCAGCATCTGAAGAACAGATGGTATTTATTTGCTCCCCCACCGAGCAAATTAGGCACAAGGCCAATTTTTAATGTGAGGAGTGAAGGGAGGGGGAAGGGAAAAAGGGGACCAGCTCCCGAGAGGTGGGAAATGGGAGCTGGTTAAAGGTCAGGCATGTGGGGTTGCCCCCACATCTGGTCTTTGCTAGTCATAACTAGTCATAGCTTGCAGCATCTGAAGAACAGATACTACACTTTGATCTTGGCATGAAGGCCAAGTAAACCGCAACCCTTTTTTTTTAAAAAAAAAAGGAGAAACTTATTTCAGATACAAGACGTAGAAGACAAGTGAAAATAAGGGTCGGCAGCGGAGAGTGAAGATGAAGAAAACGCGGTATACACGAGGATGTGTTTACTGCTGATTTTTGCTCATTAGTTTTGCTTTTTAGTGAAACGGTGCTCCAAAATCTCATTCTTTTAATCTTTTTTGGTCCCCCCCCCCGCCCGACAAAGGAGGGATTGGCCCGAATAATTCACTCCCGTTTGTTCGCACTTTTCTCAATAACCACGCCTTGGATTTTTAAAATTTGCACAAACTTTAGTCATGTCAAAAATAAATTTTTCCCTCGTGGAGGGGGGCATAAAAAAAATAAAAATTACTATACTATTTTCACACATTTCCATAAAAAAAAAATTACTGAATATTTTTTACGTTTCACTAAGAGTTCTGCAGGCCAAATTAAAGACCGGTCCTGGATATGACCTTATCTAATGGTGAGGCCCCAGCTTGTGGGCTTTACGGAGTGTGGAGCCACCCCTTAATGGCCATTGCTCCCAGGTCCACTCTGACGCGGAGTGGTAGTTCCTGTTAGGGTCTCAACTATGGGTTAAATAAAAACTGACTCTAAAAAACAAATTCTATTAAAAAGATTTTCTTCCGAATCACTGGATTCGACATTAAATAATCTGAAAACGGTCGATATGCCGTAAAACAAAAAACAACCAATCAAATTAAAGACCCTGCCGAGCCGTACTTTGACTATGATATGAGTTGGTGACTATAATTACATTGACGAACTAATTCCGGTATGATCTCTTGAAGTTTAAGTTCTATTTCGCTCAACACAACATTGACTTGAAGTGATATTTTTTTCACCCCAAACATATCATATTGCCACTTAGAATGCAAGGGGCTACTATTTGGAATTTTGTCTAACAGAGGACCATGGGGGAGTTGAGCAGCGAGATGCGTTAAATCCATAAAACAAAACAACTAATCCAGACCAAACCTATGAAGAAATATGTAAATAAAAAACAAGACAAGCTATGAAGCCACTTGATGTATGGAGCTAAAAATAAAAACCACTTGAATGTCAAAAAGCTAGCCAACGATAGCTGTTATTTGAATAGACTCTTACCTAGAAAACAGCAGTTCTTCCCCCTTTGTTAAAAACAATGATTAAAGGACAATATAAGGTAAGTGCAGGGTAAAAGGCTGTCGAAAGTAAAGTCATGGTCCACTGTCTGTTTTCCATAAAGATTTGAAATAAGAATATAAAATAGTTAAAGATATTAAGAATTTAAAGTATAAAAAACGTTTCCTTAAAACGACCGGATTCAACAAGAAATAAGCAGGAAAGAGACCATAGGCTGTAAAACAACCAAACCAAACACGATGAATAAATATTTAAAGATTTTAAGACAAGAACTTTTACCAAAATGATTAGATTCCTTATTAAGTAAAATTGGGTTAAAAAAAACTAACAAAACTCAGATTTCAGTTTGGATTGGTTAACAATTGCATTTGGTTGGCATTCCTATTCAATATATTGCTCCGTTCAGTCTAACCTTCTTTAGAGTTAACACTGCTTCATTCCAGTTGCAAGAAGTCTAGGACAACTAGAAACAGTTTAAAGAGCAGCGGAGAGCACCTACAGTACATGGTATTCGCAAATAGTCACCCTTTTCAGCATTGGCCAGGCTCAATGTTGCTCAGCTTCGGTGATCTACAACTAAAAAATCTCGACCCAATTGAGACATTGAAAGAGGAATGGATAAACAATACTCCCAAAGGAAAGGACATCATTGAAGACCCAACTTTGCTCCTCCCAGGTTTTGCTACAGATAGTAGGAAGCAGTGGGTAGCTGCAAACCGGACCAGAACAAGACACTCCAGGACTGCAGTAAACAAAGATAGGTGGAGATGAATAAACTCCCCAATCTGCCCAAAGTTCAGGAAGCCCCCCCCTCCCCGAGCACACACCATTTGATCCTACACTGTCCAGTCAGGAGGTTATGTGACAGCTCATCCATCTGAAGACAATTTCTCAGACTGGCTAAAAAATAGTGGTATAGATGTCTAACCCATACTACTACTACTACTACTATTATTTTCAATCAAGAAAATCAAATTTTGTGACGTGGTTTTATTTTTTTATATAAAAAAACATCATATTTAAGCGAATTTGAATTTTTCCAACTAACCACCTGATCCTACATTGCCCATTCACTAGACTGAAAGGAGATAATGTGACAGCTCACCTGAAGACAATTTCTCAGACTGGCTAAAAAATAGTTGTATAGAGGTCTAACCCATACGATACTACTACTTCTACTATTACAACTACTACTACTACAACTACTGCTGCTGCTGCTACTATTTGATTTGGAATTACTTTTAAAAAAATAATATTCTGTCAAACAGAACAACCAAAACGAAATTCCATGGAAAAAAAAATTGGTTGAAACATTAAAAGATGTTGGAGTCGATAGTAAATAAGACATAAAGGGGGTGCTGTGTCTACAGTGGAAGTGAGATGGTGACTTCCCCAAAATAAACGAAGCCGGTATAAACCAAGACTGCTTGGTTGTAAAAAAAAAAAAAAAAAAATAGTCAGGAAAGTTGACTAATCCGCATCGCCGTCTATGCAAATGAGTCGCTTTGTCAACCAATTCGTTTTCTTGTGACGATCATATTTTCGTTCCTCGCGTCTGTTTTTCTCACGAACGATCATCTCGTAACCCCATGTTCGTCTGATGATCCTTTTTTTCCTGACGTGTTGTTCTTGTTTGTTGGTCTCATTAGTTTTGAATGATCTAATGGTCCCTATTTTGCTCGCAGTATTATGTCCCACAATCCTCGAAGCAACCCAAACGGAAGTCTAGAGAGAAGAATGACTGCAATAATGAACTCCCAAAAGATAAACAGATGAAGCATTAGCAGAGCTTTCGGCGAACAAAAACGAAAATAATAAAGCGCCGAGTTTAATGTTAACAAGCAACAAGGCAGAAAATTTGATGAGAAAAAATTTAAAAACTCATGTAAAGTAGAAAGCGTTGAAATGTGAACAAAAAAAAATATCGGAAATTTTTAATGAAAAATTCAATTTGAAAATTGGAAGTCAATTAAATTAATAAAATTCCATCATTTTGAAATTGATTCAAAAAGTGTGTTGTTTTTTGATTCAGCAAAAAAAAAAAAAAATAATAATAATAATAAAATCGATGATTGCAGTGAGACGTAAATAAAGTGTTTTTAATTCTAATGAAGTCAGTTTGTCTGATAAAATGTGGGTTGCTGGCACACGTTTGAAAAATAATTCTCTCCTTCGTCTTCATCGATTTTCCTCTCTGCAAACGTCTCATTTTCATTGTTTTCTAATGTTTTCTATCTATATATAAAAGAAAAAATTGTCTGTCCGCTTTCATGCTTATCTCATCATTTAGTATTGATCAGGTAAACACACACACGCGCGTGCACACATATATATTATTAATCCCCCCTCCAATCTTAGAAAGGTCCTCGTTGACAACAAAAATTATACAACATGAAAATAATATTAAAAACTTAAAAATTCTTGAAGCGTCATATATTAGAACCCTTCAACCCACTATAAATGATATCGCATTCGAGAAAAGCAGTAACGTTCTAAAATGTCTTGCGTAGTTCGTATTGGACGGAATTTGTTAACGGCGTCCACGAAATTGCTGATTTTAATACTTTAATTTTAATCGACCTATATTTTTAATCGACTTTTCATCGACTCTATATATTTTAACTTATCGCCATTTACTGTATGTTTTAGTGTTCACTTTTAATTCTCATTTTCGCGCCTTCGAACTGTTACTTCAACACCTGAAGATGATTCGTGGATGAATCAAAAGCGCTCGTGACAGCAACAATTATGGAACTTTTATTAATATTTTTGATTTTGATACAAAAAAGATTATACGGAAAATCTAAAAATTAAAAAAAGAATCATAAAGCAAAGTGTCTCCGTTGCATTTAATAATGTTTGCTTGAATGAAAAAATGCTGACTAAATACAACGTTGCTTAACTTTTTTCATCTAACAGAACCGGAGTGTCGACAGGATTATGCAGTAGGGTCGTGTGAAAGAATCACTTTTGTTTAATATTCTGATAATGAATTGATATTCATATTTCGAATCTTCCGACTAATGTTCACATTTTCAGTGTTATTTGCACAACGTTTCGGCTAATGCAATCTCCGCAAAGACCCATGGTGCAGTGGATAGAGTAATTAGTGAAATTCATTTGTAAAATTCACACTCACACTTTTCTGGAGATTAATGGTTCAATCTTCAGTACGAACTAGCCTAAATACAATTACAAATTACTTCGAACTTCTAACCAATCATGTCTGATGGGTCAAGAGCATGCTGGATTAAATGAAGGGTTCTGTTCGAATTCCGTGCAGGTTCCAGAGTTCGACAGAAAGATTACCAAATTTAACCAAGTACACTTGAAGAAGTTTGGAAGTTACATCGACCAAAACATTGTGAAAATGACGTCCAAGATGAGAACAGTAGTAGACGAATCCAAATAATAACATTTGCATACATGTTTATTAAGAAGCTCAGTGTAATTACAGAGCAATATAGAGAATAAATGACAAAAAGTTATATTCCAAAATTCATGATGTTGGCCATCTTATAATTTATTCCTTTAATTCAGCTGACTTATACATTTCTTGACAGTATCTGTTTCGTAGCGCAAAATCAATCACTTAATTATTATATCAATCAGTGAATCTATTATGCCCTTAACTCATCAGAAGAAATAGCAACAATCAATCCGTTAAAAGGAATTGAAATGTGATTTGACATGGTAAAAATCCAAAAATTGGAAGAGGAGCTGCAAATACCTTTTTATTTTTCCATTACGCCATACTGAATTTTTGTCAAGAATTGTATAAGTCAACTGAATTAAAGAAATAAATTATAAGATGGTCAACATCATGAATTTTGGAATATAACTTTTTGTCATTTATTCTCTCTCTCTCTCTCTCTCTCTCTTTCTCTCTCTCTCTATTATATATAAGTAAATGTGTGCATGCCTGTAGTCGTATTACTTGTCAGTAACACATCAAATGAGTTCGATATGATTTATCGCTTCCAGTGTACTTGTATAGAAAATATACAAAACAAAATAAATCTAGTATGTACCTCCATCTAATCGTGTGGAGTTATGACACAAAGTAAAAAAAAAAAGTGCGGACTTAAAAGCCAACATTAAAGAAAACAAATCATGCCTAAAAAATGCCTGAGAAACCCAGGCAACATTCCACAGTATATCCATATGAGGTGTTTTGCAATAAACTAACATCTTCTTACAGAGAGAAGATAAATCCTAGGAAGGTGGGCCCCATAGAACTGTACAGCGCTATACCCGGCAAATAAAGTACAAGAGAGATACAAATAATTGTGTTTAAAGAGACGGATAGAATCTTAAAAAAGATCTCTCGGTTGAAATGTCTAAAATAGTGGGTAAATGTCTGGCCGGTAGGATGCCCCGTTCACAGCAAAAACAAGAACATTTTTAAAAAAATGCAAAACGGTTATGTTTGGAGAATTAATTTTATTCGTCCTGGGACGATTATTCCTTTAGTTGATTCTAATATTGTTT
Organism: Euprymna scolopes; assembly: GCF_053919585.1. NCBI lineage: Eukaryota > Metazoa > Mollusca > Cephalopoda > Sepiida > Sepiolidae > Euprymna > Euprymna scolopes. The sequence continues at coordinate 5,872,302 of NC_136501.1, forward strand.
TCAAATTTCGTTCATTAAAAACGTATTCAAAAAGTCTGCAGTTTTAGTTGTGTAATTTTTATTTTCCAAACCTTTTTTTTTTTATCTTATTTTTTAATTTTTTATTTTTTGTTGTTAACGAATCGTCTGTTTACTCGGAATGAGAGAAAGTAAAAATAGTAATTTCATTTTTCGTCGTCTGAGACGTCACAACTCGATCCATTTCTGTAGCAGATCTAATAGTTCCGCCATTAGCATTTCTTCTCCTGCCGGCTGTTTTCCAGCAAAATCGAACGTGCTGCAATTAATTACTCTCGCCGCAACCTTTCTCATCCTTCTCTTTGGCAATATTCAGCTCAGGCTTTTTCTTTTCGGTCTCGATAAGAAAGCAATGTTTGTTAATGTGACCGGGGAGTCCTTGCGCCAAAGAAGGCATATCTTTGTCACGTTGACCTATGAGGTGAGAAGCAACATCTCACGAAATAACCATGCCAATAATGTATGCAATAAATCTTTGTATTGCTTGAAAAGGAAGAGAGAAAAAAAGGAATAAACAGAGTATGATGGCTTCATCCACTCTGTCCCTCCTCTCTTGGCACTAATTTTGCGTGCCAGGTTCGACAGGATCTGGAACATTCCGAATCAATGATAAAAGGAAGAACACTTTTTCTTTTTCAATCTTTTTCCTCTGGGTTAAAGAAAAGAAATTTGGTGCTTCTTGGGGCTTAATTTATTCTCTTCAAAAACGGCATTATTCATTCAAGTTGTGGAGAATTCCAAATGATGCTGAATACTTGTTCTCCATAGGGAACGACAAAAAAATAATAAAAAGTAAAATCTAAGTAGTATTCACCGTTGGAGGATCGAGCCGACTTTTTCTAAAGGAGAAATTAAATTCATGAACGGTTCACTTTCCTATGTATCTTCCAGTGAGAGGAGATAATGGTGTTAGGTCTTTGGAGTTCTTATAAGAAATGTGTCGACGTCCTTCCCCATAGAGACCTGGGATTCTCAAATGGTCACTCATCTGGCACTTACCAGGCTCAACGTTGCTTAACTTTGGTGATCTAGCAGAACCAGAGTGTCGACAGGATTATGCAGTAGGGTCGTGTGAAAGAATCACTTTTGTTTAATATTCTGATAATGAACTGATATTCATATTTCGATTCTTCTGACTAATGTTCACATTTTCAGTGTTATTTGCACAATGTTTCGGCCGATGCAATCTCTGCAAAGACCCATGGTGCAGTGGATAGAGTAATTAGTAAAATTCAGTCGTAAAAATCACACTTTTCTGGAGATTAATGGTTCAATCCTCAGTACGAGCTAACCTAAATACAATTACAAATTACTTCGAATTTCTATCCAGTCATGTCTGATGGAAAAAGAACATGCTGGATTAAATAAAAGGTTCCGTTCGAAATTCCGTGCCGATTCCCGAGTTCGACAGAAATATTCCCAAGTTCAACCAAGTACACTTGAAGAAGTTCGGAAGTTACGTCGCCCAAAACGTTGTGAAAATTACATTCAAGATGAGAACAGTAGTAGATGAATCCAAGTAATAACACTTGCATAAGTGTTTCAGTGGCCTCCTAAGTCAAGGAGACCACTTCATCAGACAAAAAAAAGGAGCGATATTGAAAAGAGTCAAGATTGCATTCGTTTTTTTATGAGATATTCGAGTGTGGTTTCCGCTTTGGAAGAAAGTGGTGTGTATAATTTGTGAATGTGAGCAGTAGGGATTTTGGAGAGATAAGCGGTGAAGGAAAAGCTTGGGGGGTGGAGTCGAGGGAAGAGGGGAAATATATATCATCTCATTGTAAGGCATAATCATGTTGAGACACCAGTTCTCGTAAGATCACAAAAGTTAAGCAACGTTGTGCCTGGCTAGTACCAAGTACACTTGAAGAAATTCGGTGGTTACATCGACCAAAACGTTGTGAAAATTACCTTTAAGAAGAGAACAGTAGTAGAAGAATCTAAGTAATACGAATAATCACTCCTCATCTCAAAAAATTCACAATCGTACACTGACAGTGTTCAATCACACCCTAGAGTCTATCTTTATTAATCATGTAAAAGAAAAAAAAAGAGAGCACTAATTTTGATGTCTGATCTGCTTGGGAGTCGGAGAGTAAACGGGACGCTTCTAATTGTTTTCCTTTTTTTTATTTCAATAGTTTTTTTTTACATGGAGGTCACCATTTATCAAGGCTCGAAAGCTATTCGAGGATAAGGGTTATTGCGTGTACAGTAATCAATGGGATAGTATCGTAGCAATCGTTAGTATTGGAGATTTGATAAAGTGTCTTACTTAAGGGGGCGGTTCATCAGGAATTTGTTTATGTTGGACTTGAAGACATCCAAGTTGTAGTCAGGTGGAAAACAAGCAAACGGAAGAGAGTTCCACAGTCGTGCAGTTCTAAGAAAGACGTTTTGTGCTTTCTTTGATTACGACCGTTTAAATATATTCGCAATGCCAAAACGAACTTGTTTCGCATATGTTTGATTTTAATCATAATTTTGATTTCGTATAGCCTCTGGCACGTTAGATTAAACAAATACCGCTTAAGAAAGTGCATTGAAAGTCACACTCAAATAATAACATTAATCAATAATCAGGTTTCTTTGAAATTCACCCTCAGCATTCTCGATACAAAAATAGTAAACATAGTCATGGAAAATGCCTCCTTTTTATATTACACGTTTCTTTTTTAATCGAACCTATAACCCTTAACTGCTAATCCTTCTAATCATGTTTATGTTTTAATTTTTCTGCTAATATACTTACCTCTTACTCTTGCGCTACCAGATCAGGCTGTCAGAAGATATCGGTTTTCTAACTTTAATCAAACATTGATGTTGTCTTCCTTTCCCTTTGCAAAATTAAATCAAAGTAAAAAACATACCGATATTTTTTTCCTACAAAACAATCAAACCAAACACCATGAATAAATATTTGAAGGCGTAAACAACGTGAAATATAAAAACCTTTTACAAAATTACTTCATTCGACATTAAATAACCTGTAATAAAAAAGGATCGATATGACGTCAAACAACCAACCCCTTCCTTCTTGACTACTTCAACTTTCTTTCTCTGCCTATCCTGCCTTCCACATTCGACAGAGGCTTCTCCACATATATGCTTATCTGCTGTAAAATGGACTTGTGCCATTTTGACTTCTCCACTACAACCTATGCATGTGTAAATACTTTGTCCTTGCATGGCGGTTACAGCAGACAAAACGTTGTAAGAATAACATCCAAGGTGTGAGCAGTGGCTTTTTTTTTTTTTTTTTTTTTAGATACGACGAATTTTAGATGAAAACCAATCACAGAAAAATACTTTTATTATACAAATATGTGGCTTATCCCAAAGATTAATTTTTGACATTTATAATTTAAATACAATCATAATTTAAATACAATTTTTAATTTAAATACAATTTCAGGATATGGCCCCATCGTCTCGCACATATATAGCGAAATCTAGAAGTCCTATTTTTAGGAACTGTACATATTAAATTAGGCTGTATTTCGGCAATAACACGTCGAATGTTGTATCTAATCGTTTGTGTTTGGTTTATCAGCATAAATATTGAACTTTACATATTCTCAGAGAATATAATTGCAATAAAATGGGCTGGTAAACAGCAAAAAATAAATAAACAAATAAATAAAATTTTAAAAACGTTCAAATAGAATTCGTCACTCACAACTTTCTCTGTTAACTTCCAACCCGCATTTCTTCTCTCACCTCTGCCAACAGGCATTTTATTAAAAAAAACTGACTCCATTCCATTTGCATATGTGTGCAGTGGGCGGTGTGATCTCGTACGATTTGACGAGCCTACACCTTAGAAAGCCACGGCCGCCATCTAACCTCTCTCTCTCTCTCAGATCCCATCTGAAGGTAAGTCGTATAGCCACATAATGCACACAAACGTGGGCGCTTTCTTCTTTGCTTATTACATTCAACTCTACAATAATCTAATAGTTTAAATCACACAAACAAATTAGTAAGTCCATTTCGTGAAATTATTTGTTCATTCAATATTTCAAAATGATTTTCTAAATAAATTTACACACTTTGTGAACGCTGCTCAGGTGCCAGTCTCTTCATGATGAACTGCCAAACCAGCTGAACTCCAAATAATCTAAAGTTGCCAAATCTGCAATTAAAGGAAATAGAGTTGTCAATTTAAAGTTCGCCGCCTCTAAAAAACACTCTGTACAATTGGAAGATAATTTGAATCATCTTAGACAAAACAAATTACAAAAGAATCGGTCGGATGAAATGTTGATGAATTAAAATTGAATCTTCCAACTAATGTCTATAGAAATATATTGGCCCCTTGAGAGTTTGCAGTGCTACCATTTGGGACCGTTATCGCTAATGTCTGTTTCTAACGGCACAGTCCTTCTTTCAGCCCCTCTCCAAAGGGAGGAGAGATCCTCTACCTTACCTTAAAATTCCCTTTTCCCACCTCACTACATCTCAATTCATTCGTAAAGTCATTAATCTCGCCTTAAAGGACCCTTTTTAATTGACCCTTTCCATTGACCGCAATTTGCAGGCAGGCCAGGGGTCCACGAAGGTTTGAATGCGACGGTTTCAGCTGGATAACTTGTGATTGAATTAAAACAATGAAACGCCCAACTGCCTCTACTCAAGGCACCAGTGGTTACCTGTCTTTCTGCGGACACATCCCACCCTTCTCCATCACCGGATGTTGTGCAAATATTTCTTGCTGGGTAAGGCATCTAGACGTATTGGACATTTCAGGTAGAGTTGACCATTTTTCATCAAGGTCTTCCCATTTAGTGGAGAGTGGGGTTGGGGCAAGACAAATATGCTATTTTAGTGATTCTGGCATGAGTACCTAATTGGAGGAAAATATCGGGTTCAAGTAAAGAGATTTCTATTTCCAAGCAACTATGGTCTTACGTTGGTGTTATGAGGACTTACCCATTCACTGTTCTAACCATTATAAAAACTCAGTTGACTCCCTCGTGGGGAAATATTGTGACTTAACGCGAAACTGTCTAACAGTCAGAAATAGACAACCTTTCTTTATATTCACGTTCTTGTACAATATACGAGGTGCCTTCAATAAGTTTGCAGACTTTTTCGTACGGGTACTTTTATTGAAAGTCAACATATGAAAATCTAATTCCCTTCGAAGTAATCTCCTCCGGCTGCAATGCACTTGTACTGTTCCAACAACTTCTGAATGGTTTCATGAAAGTCTTCTTGTGATAGCATGTCAATGACCCTCGTCACAGTGGCTTCCATTTGTCTTATAATGACAGGCTCTTAGGTTTTCCTTGAGCTTAGGGAGTAAGAAAAAGTCACAGGGAGCAAAGTCTAGACTATAGGGAGGGTGAGGAACCGTCTTGATGCCCATCTTAGTCAAATAGTCTGCGACAAAGATGGAATTGTGGACTGGTGCATTCGTGCAAATCTTCCATATCTTCAATTCCTCACGAATAATTGTGTGTACAGTTCCCACACTGACATCTAAATGTGCACTTATTGTCTCTATAGACACACGACGGCTCTTATCCATGAAATTCTTTATTTGGCCAATCAACTCTGGTGTTCTGACTTCCTTAGCCCCCACACCTCTTATCATCCATCAGACTCCCTTTCTTTCTTGAATCTCTTATGCCACTCAAAAACTGATGCTTGGTTCTTGCAAGATAGTCCAAAAGCAGTTTGAAGCATCCATACGTTTCTGTGGAATTTTCCAAGTTTATAACAGAATTTTACTGTATATCATTCTTCTAAAATGTCTTCATGTCCAAAATGCATTTTTAAAAATCACGAACAGTAACAATCAGGTTTACTAAAACCTGATTGTTACTGCTGGTGAATTTTATGTGAACGTGAAATCATGAAAATTGGTCAGTCATCTCATAAGATGCATAGCAATAACATACTGAATTTTTAAGAGACTGCAACAATTTTAAATGCATGTACAAAAAATTCTGTGAACTTATTGAAGGCACCTTGTATTTATTGGTCCTCCGACAAATTCGCTCCCGTTTCTCCATTTTGTTTGTTCGCCCTTTTCTTAATAACCGTGCTTTCGATTTTTAAAATATTTTTTTGCACAAACATTAGTCATGGTGAAAGTAAATTTTTTACTCATGGAAGGGGACCCTGTATGTTTAGCGTGTTCTACCTTAATCTGTTCTTTACATTTTTCTTTGTGTTCGCGTCTTTTTTTATGAATATGAATGCCTCCATTCAGTCTCGAAAGACAAAGGATACTCTCTGTGGGGGCAGCTGTGCATATAATTGTGTGGCAAGGGTTGCACAATCTCCAATCACACCTCTCCTGAATTGGTACTGCTTGAGTCCAGTGGCAAGGAGAAGTCCAGGAAGACTGGAAACAATCCCGAAATAAGCAGAGAGCGCATACAACACACGAAAGTTCCAAATGGTCACCCATAGTGTACTGACCAGGCTCATCGTTGCTTAACTTTGAGAACCGGTGTGTCACACGTGATTATGCTGTATTCTTTTATATATATATATATATATATATATATATATATATATATATGACCCTTTCCTATGGTCACAACATTTAATCAGGTTGAATATTATTTTTACTTATAATTATTTTTCTATCATTTTTCCACTGTTTGGAATTTTTACTGATTTCGACATGCCACGTAATTATTTAATATTTTTTTTATTACTTAAAATGATTATTTATATATAATTATAACACATGAGCACTTATTGCTTTTCTACTTCTCAAAGAGCACATGTCATATTAACTTTATGTAAACTCATTTATCACGATCATTTTGTGCCCCAGAATTTATTTTTCTACATAGTCACCACCATTCTCAATACACTTTGGCCAAGAATTCAATGACACATCTGTTTCTGATGCATAACAGAGTTTGTTTTCTTAAAGTTTCACACCGTCAATTCACAAGCTCTACTTATCAAAATACTTCCTACATCTTCCTCGGCTTCGAAATAATACAAATAAATTATAGTCTTGAATTATTAATTAAATATGTTCAAATAACATTTTAGTACTTTGATGTTTGGGTACTTTCAATTTCTGTAAAAAAAAAAAAAATCGAAATCGCCATTTTTGAAGTTCGATATTTTCTTCTTTTTATTGTTCAAATTTCGAGATATTTTTTAACATATTTTATCAATTCTCTTTGTTGTTGTTAAGGGATTGTTTGCTTTTAGTTTATTTACCGTTATAGGAGAAACCAACACTGCGGATTAGATGGAGATTTATAATGGGACAGGTTATCTCAATATTCCATAAGAATCTTTCACTTAGGTAAGCACCAAAATTAGCACAAATGACTTTCAGAACATACATTTTAAGAAAAGAATGTTAGCCATCAGAAAATTCAAGATGGCTGCCAGTTTACAAGATGGCTGCAGAAGCAAACCTGACAAATTTCAATTTTGGTGTTTGTATCACCAAGTGAAAGATTGTTTCAGCAATCCGCCGCACTATTAACAGGATTTTATGTACATGTCAAATAGTACGAGACCTTTTCCCTTCGAGCTAGTTTGCATCTTCAGTATATTTGGTTTCCCTTGAGACTTTTACATTCACATATGCTTTTTGGAGATATCATCTAAACTAATTGACATTATAAAAAAAAAGAAGAAGGAAAACGTCAACGCAATATGGAAGGAAAAAAAAAGCACGTTCGTCAGACTAATGGCTCGCAATGGATGTTTTTGTTTTAATTTTAGGTTAATCTTCTTCGTCCCAAACAAGGCATATTACCACTTGGAGCGTAAATACTTTAAAGGAATGTGCTCTGATGAACTCAAATCACTTGTTACCCCCTTGACGTACATATTCTCGACTAACCCAACAAGCAGCAAAATCCTACATCTTCACTGTTGAAGTCCCTAAATGCCGGGAAACCTTCCACTCTAATAGTTTCTTTCTTAAACTGTTAGACTCTAGAATTCCCTCCTTGTTTCCTGCTTCACTATGTGTACTAACCGGCAGAAGTTTAAATGTAATGTGAACAAAATCTCGCTGTTCAACTCCTCTCAGTTTCAAACAGTAGCCCCTTACGTTCTAAGTGGCAATACGCCTTGTTTGCGGTAAACAGGAGTAAAAAGTGAGAAGGGGCTACTGTTTAGAATCATAGCTAACAAGGGGATGTCGGGAATTGAGCAGCGAGACGTCTGTTCACATTACATTTACAGTTCGGCATGTTAGTGCACTCATGGAAGCAGGGAATAGAGAGAGAATTCAAAAGTTCAGCAGTCTGAGGAAGAAACTATTAGAGTAGAAGGCTTTCTGGCAACTAGGGACCTAAATAGTGAAGGAGTGGGAGTTTGTTATTTATCAGGTTTTTGGGATCCTTTCTAAGAGGGAGAAATTAGCGGTAGATGCACCAGTCTAGATGTGGCAACAACATTACATGCATAGATGAATAGATAAAGACATAGGATGCTCTGTGGTGCGAGTAATTTTCTAGCATGGTAGAGGGAGACCACTTTCTTTGCAGCAGACTTGACAATGTCTTCATTGTATTTCTAATTCATGATATATGTGAAGTTTGAAAGATGGGATCTCGGGGAGTGTGTTATTTGTCATAGCAATCGTTGGTTAAAGTGGTTTTTATAATTGTTAAAGGAAAGAAGCTTAGTCTTAGCAGCATTAAATGTTGCCATCTAGTTTCAGCGTCATTTCACTACAGACTGAAGAAATGTTTACGAAATGAAGTTCTGTTACATTTAGTTTCCACTTGTTTATTTATTTTCTTGTTTATTTATTTCCTTGTTTTGATAGCAGGCCAGCTGGCATTGTCTGATCGTAAAATACGCTAAAATATGATATTTTAATTTCTGCATATTTCTTATTTCATTTTAATTATTATAGAGTCAATTTTTTATTGATTGTCATATTGTATCCAATATATATATAGTATTGATTTCGAAATAAATAAAAATATGCCTTTGGTGCCATGAGTTAGAATCGAAACCGAAACATATAGCTCTCCAGCCTTATCGTTACCAGAACCATAAAAAATAACCAACTTGAATATATGGGTCCCGAATATATTATAGCTATGCATACAAGATGAACTTGTTACGTTGTGGGGGTTGGCTTATATATGACCGGGTATATACGTGTTTCCGTGTGTTGAATGTGCATACGTGGCATACACTAAATTTCTGTGTGTTCTTTCATAAACGGACTGTATGTATGTATGTATATATGTATGCATGTATGTTTGTGTCAGGTCATGTCATATGCTACTGGTACCATGTAACCCAGTACTACCTGCCTCATGGTCGGGTCACCGGTGACTAAACTGGTTCCCCCACCAGACTTGTTTGGTGAGGAGGGCGGCTAGTCTCTCTGGAGGATTAAAAACAAGACCTTCCAAAGGGCGAATGAACTCTTTTTCTGGGTCAACGGCCAACTAGCACCGTGTATATTTGTGTGTGTGTATATGTGTATTGGGGTGGAGAGGGCTCCCGTAAGCCGTGGTGAAGGCAACCTTTCTAGGAGAAGAAAATTTCTGATTTAAAAAACCATAAAGCGGGAGACCAGTACCCGCATTAAGCTGGTCTGCAGTTTAATTTGTTGCTGGCTATCTTGCTCTTGCTTGTTGCTGGATCTCAACATTTTGAACCGAGAAAGAGACTTAGCTGTCGTACAAAGCTAAAACTCTGTAACATCATCTTTGTATAGATACTCTCTCAGGCATTTGGGCTCATGGATTTTAAATGTCTGAGGGAGTGGCACTCGTCTGACAAGACGTTGCCATCATCATGCATGTATGTATGTATGTATGTATGCATGTATGTATGCATGTATGTATGTATAAGACTAAGAAAAATCAGATCATACGGTATCACTGGAAGACTACTTAACATAATTAGATCCTTCTTAGATAAGAGAAAAATCCAGGTTGTCCTCAATGGCCGTACATCTAAACAATATGATATAAATGCGGGAGTGCCCCAGGGGTCTATCCTTGGACCTCTACTATTCCTGATATTCATAAATGACTTCCCAGACAAAATTGTCTCTGAGATGGGTATATATGCTAATGACATTACACTTTATAACAGACACAACAGGAAAGCAAATGAACACATATCTAGAGAAATGGCAGAAACACTAGAGGATGACCTCCAATCTGTAGTGGAATCAGGACAAAAATGGATGGTCACATTCAATGCTGCCAAGACTAAACTTGTTTCCTTCAATAATTACAAGAAACCTTTTCTACCACCAATAGCAATGGCCAAAGACTCTTTATCTGAAAGTATACTTTTAAACTCCTCGGCCTAACGTTCACAGGAAACATGAGTTTGAACAATTAC
>NC_136501.1:5890136-5987636 GCF_053919585.1 Euprymna scolopes
AGGCACAAGTGAACTGAAGCCAATTACGCTCTCATGTAATGGGCCAAACGCCTTCAATTCTAAACACTGCCTAATTCATACAAACCAAAGAAGAGAGGAGGTAAAAAGAAGACGAAGACGCCGGGCTGCTAGCTGCTGATGAAAAAGTCACCAGCTTTCCAGTTACAAGCTAGGACACGCATCACCTACAGCAGGATGACCGACCTACCCTAACCATCTCCATCGTCCAAAATATAAGTTACATTTTACGAACATTCATTCCTCGTCAATTCATCATACCTACAAACATTTTACGAACATTCATCTCCTTTGTTAAATCACATTCCATCCTACGAACACTTTGCCTCTCCTAATACAAATTGTTGGTAGTAAATAAAATCGATTCTCAACCTTCAATATTCGTCTGTCTTTAATTATATGGAGTCAGAAACCACACACTTCCAACGTTGTTAATTTCATGTATTCTTGGTTGTGGCCTCTATGGCATCCTTTCCCACCCCTAATCCTTTTTATAAAAACCGAGTCCATAAGACCTATATAGTGTAGGGGTGGGATTTAACTGGGTTAGTCGGAGATATTTACTTCAAGGGAAGACAAATACTACGGTTTTGTCGAAGTACATTTCATTAGAGTAACACGAGCACAGGGATACAACATTGTATCATTGGGATATGGTTTGGTTGACAATCTGAAGTCTATTTTTTGGACTCTGTAGAAAGAGACAAGTAGTTGATGCACCGATTTGTATATGGGATGTGGAAATGCACTTTTACCCAATAATAATTTTAACTGTTAACGTTCTAAACTTTTATCATGTTTGTCTTTATTTTAAGATTATGTTTTTAGGGTTCAATTTGCTTTAAGATGGGTCCCGGCAGCTATCGAAGAAGCTCTGTGTTTTCGTCTTTGGTCAGTTGCATCTAAGTTTGGAATAGCGTGTGTGCACAGCGTAGATAAATCGTGATAAGCAATTTTAGACTCGTTTCATTAGACGACTTTGACCTTTAACTTTTTTTGTTCCTTTTTTCATTTCTTAAGATTAAATTGGAAATTAATTAATCACTTTCTGTATTACGTTTCTAAATTTTTAGATGATGATTGATTATTGGTATTATTGCGATTCTTTGGATTACTGCTCCTATCTTGAGGGTTAGTTTCACAAATTTCGGTTGATGTAACCTCCCACCTTCTTCAGATATTTATCGAACGTGGAAAAATCTTTCTGTCAAACTCGGGAATCTACATGGAGAGCATGCTACCCCTATGGATTAAATAAAGAGTTCCATTCAATATTCCATGCAGATTCCAAAAGTCGACGGAAATATTCCCGAGTTTTACAAGATATACCCAAAGAAGGTCGGAGGTTACATCGACAGAAATGTTGTGAAAACAACATGCTAGATGAGAACAGTAGCCCAAAGAATTCAAATATTATGGAAATTAATTAGCCCACTGCTAAAAAATTATTTACATACATACTTCTAGTTCCTATTTTGAACAAGAATTCTATGTGTATTAATAAATTTTATTTTTTATTAATAATTTTAACCCTAATATCCAACTAGATTTTTTAGACTCGACTTCTTAGTCCATTAAACACGCGCAAAAGTTATAGTCCATTGACTTAAAATGAGTATTTTATGTTAAATTGCTGGTTGAAGATGGTTAAATTTGTGCTGATGTTTGGGTTAAAATACTAATCCTTATTAATTAATAACTTAACTGTGCATTGAACGGATACCATAACACTTAGTTCGCTGTACTTTATCATAACAAAGATTCATACAAAATTTCAGCCAGATCCATCCAGTAATTTCCTAGAAAAAACGGAATGGACAAATAGACATATAGGCAAACAAAAAGAAATGTGGAAATTCTGCAGTTGTATCATTAATCTGTTTCATATTGTTGACATATCTAAAATTATTTCGATTTTATAGACGTCCGGCATAAACGCAGTCCCCACAGTATTATTTACCATCTTCGTTTAAGCTGAATAAACGGAATAGCGATAATATCCTATAAAAGAATACTTTCTGGTGTATGGCGATGTCAGTGGAAGTATATCTAAACCTTGAGTGAAAATTACTCTGACTTTTTGTATGGATAATTAGTTTAAAGCATGACCATAGCAAAAGTCTATACATTGTTTGTATTTACAGAGCTATAATGTTCGATGAAATAAGGGAGAAATTAACTAAATATTAATTTACTTGTTCGTAGGTTCAGTGTTACAAAAAACATCATCGCAAACATTAATTAATGAGGCACGAATTACCTCCCTTTGTAATCGCTCTTTATCAGTTAAAAAATCATTAAAAAAAACATTTCCTCTCCAAAGTTTTTCAAAATAAAACATGACCGTATGTTTACGATTGCAAATTGACGATTTTATTTTTTAATTTAAAAATGTCATGTTGAGAGGAGACTGTAAGTTTGTTTTTATTTTATTATTTAGTTTTTAGTTTTATTTTAGTTTCTTTTAAAAAATTTAAAAAACGTGTGTAAGTGAATTGACATCTGTTCCTTTATAATTATATAAGAAATATTCAGAAAAAAATGGCGTGTGTTGAATTTTTATTTAAAAAATCTGGATTCTTTACATTAATTCTTTTTAGCTTTAAAAGGTTAAGAAAGAATTTGCTAAAAAAAATGTTTTAATTCGTTATTTGTTTTGTTTATTTTTAAATTGTTTTATTTATGTTTTAAAAATTTTCAACTGCTATGGAATTTCCACGGGTTTTGTTAGTTATTATTATTATATAAGAAAGCTATTACTTAAAAGAAAATTAATACTCATTGAACAACAGAAATAACTGATGTAGATATATATATATATTTTTTTTTCTTTCATTTTGTCTTTCAGGTAAATGTTTTTCTTTTGTCTATAACCTTTGCAAAATCATTGACTCCATTTCCTGAACTTTTCACCTGTCCATAACAAACGTGAAAGGTAAAATTGATTTCCTCATTTTTTTCTTTTCTCATTTTCTTTGTATCAATCCACATTCATAAAACTTAAATAAAGAACTAAAAGAACAAAATAATAAAGAACACATAACAAAACAATATAAAATAAAGAATACAGAAATTTTCTAAAAACAAAATTCTTTTAGAAGAAGAAACACATGGGATTCTATTTAATTGGTTTGGGTTAGAGGAAATATGTTTTTGAAGTTAAGAATGAAATTAGTTTCCAAAGACACAAAATTTCTTGGGTATGATTGGACATCATTTTTATTAACTCATTTCACATAATGGCAATAGATCGGGAGAGCAGGGAGACATAAAAAAAATGTTACTTTATGCTCCCTTGTAAGACACTGAACATTATAAAATGAAGATCAAGTGTAAGTGGAGTAATCTTGAGAAAGGAGTGGCGCTCTCCCCTACATCTCGGCTCAGTAGCTAATGAACAGGAAGCATTTGGGTTGCCCTGAACTATGGTCGTTCATTTTACTTTTATGATTAGCAAGTTTTGACTTATCACCTGATAGGAAAGGGTTTAGTAGATTCATCATCATCATCATCATCATGATTAGTTTAACGTTTGTTTTACATTTTGGCATATGTTGGACGGCTTTTAAAATTAACTTCCAAATTAACCTACCTTTTACCAAGTCTTTATTATTACTTTTTCTTTCAAGTCTATTTCTATCACTTCTTCCTAGTTTACTTCTGCTCCCTCAAATAGTCTATATCAACTAACCCAAGAATTCTTATCCATTCTTTCAAGGTGACCAAACTAACAAAGTCTCCAGACCTATACAATACAGATTCATTCTTATTATTTGGATCCTTCCGACAACTGTTCCCATCTTGTATGTTATCGAAATTGGGAAATCTTTCTGTCAAACTCAGAGGAATATGCACAGAAGTTTGAACGGAACTTTTTATTTAATCCACAGTGGTAGTTATGATCTTGTTCCATTAGTCATCTGCAGGAATCTATCTTTTACAACTGAATTGTCTGCATGGGTAGAATACCAAGTATTCAGGAACCTTATGTTTTCTAGATGTACATATCACTACTATTACTACATAGTACTGCTTTTATATATATATATATATATATATATATATATATATATATACGAGCAAACAGTTAATAAAACATGTTAAAAACACTTTGAAAAAGAGTTAAAAACATATTTAATCTGAAAAGGAAACACTAGATAAGTGGATAGTCCTTAATCCGCAGAGTTTCGAAGAAATACTTTCCTTCTCATCAGAGGGTAGGAATTAGCAAAATGCAGGATCGGATTTTGCATATATATATATATATATATATATATATATTTTTTTTTTTTTTTTTTTTCAAATCGTCCCATAAGTAATAATATATATATATATATATATATATATATATTATGATTGCTTCATATTTACAGAATGATCGCCGTCCCACCCAATAAAAACCCTATCAGCCCCTCCAGTTTATCTCACATGGTCACGCAGGTGGCTTTCCAAACCAGCAGCTGACTTACATGGCCTGAAGTAAAGGTGACACATAAAGTCAAGTGTCTGCACCCGGTTAACTGGACCACTCTGTGGTATGGTGTCCCTGTGCACAACCACATGCCTCCTCAGACCAGCAGTCGACTTGCACTTCCTGCCACACACTACACAGGTTGTCTCATGAGATCACGGAGATCAGCAAAGCAAATAAGGACGTCTTTCGTATGACTTCGTGTAGTTCACACATCCAGCTTTGGACAGTAGAAAAGCACCCACATGTTTCCCACATCTAGCCACACAAGCATTCAATTCCTTCACAGACTCTTTATGCAGATTTCTCTTAAGCTCCTCCTGTTCAAAGCACTTTGTCTCCAATACCTTGCAATCCTTCGCGACAACTCCTCGCCACTCACTCTTATTCTCATCTCTTCCCATCTCTCAACATTTATGCAGAGCTTGTTAACAATCTCTGAATCTCTTCCTTGGTTTGTGCTGTGAGTGCTTGCCATCTTACCGTAGTATAGCTGCTTTGGTAATCTGCAGTCATCCATACGGACAATGTGTCCAGCCCAGCACATCTGATTGCTAGTCATCATGCTCTCTGAAAGACAGCAGTCTCTGGTGTCATTGATTGCCATTTTATGTTAAGGATAGAACACTCTACCAGTGATTTTGAACCTCAAGCCAACTCCAGTGTTACAGTAATTGTCTGTATTTTTGAGATGAGGTGTTTTCATTGATTGAGATTGTCGGACTGACTTCCTCATCTTAGTTGTTATTGTCACAACGTTTCTGCCGTTTTGCCCTCCGGCCTTCGTCAGGTGTTTTTTTGTATCGAACTGGGGAACCGTTTGTTAGGAGTCTCGTGACATATGGCCGAATGGTCCTAGATGTTGTATCAAAGTTTACAGTTAACCAAAGGTGCTGAGTTCAATCCTGAATGAAGGCAGTGAAAAAGTAACATTCAAAACAGAGAATCAGCAACTATGTCCCAAAGCCTAGCTGGAGTTCGAACACGGTATCCCCGTATAATAATAAAGGGTTGCGTTCGAGACTCCTAACAAACGGTTCCCCAGTTCGATACAAAAAAACACCTGATGAAGGCCGGAGGGCAAAACGGCCGAAACGTTGTGACAATAACAACCAAGATGAGGAAGTCAGTCCTACAATCTTAATCCAGTGTTACAGTCTCGAAAAGCATGGGCAAATACAACCGCAAAATATATTGAGAACAGCGTCGAGGAAGGCATATCACCTTGCTTGACACCGTTGTCAACAGTGATCTCTTCTAAAAGTTTCCTGTTGTATGCAACACGTGCTTTCATATTACAATGTAGTTCTTTCAACATGTGGATGAATACCCAAGTTTGCTAAGTACGTTGCACAGGGCCTCCCTGTTGATAGTGTTAAAGGCCTTGGTTAGGTCTATAAAGACTTGATACAGAGGAGAGTTTTGTTCCAAGCAATGTCCTGATAAATAAATTTAGTATATATATATATATATATATATATATATATATATATATGTGTGTGTGTGTATTTATAAATATACCAATACAAATAGTAGATATGATTATATCGTTTATCTTTTTCCTATGTAATTTTTACAAAATGCATTCTGAAAAAAAAATGTGCCACTTTGATGTAGCGGGCTAGTATCTGGGACATAATTTGTAGAGATATTATGTAGGGAGTTGAACAGCAAGATATCTGTTTACACTACACTTAAACTTCTGCATGTTAGTACAGTCAAGGAAGCAGGAATCCGGAAGAAACTATTAGAGTAGAAGGCTTTCTCACATCTAGGGATTTCTATTGTATAGGGGTGGGATTTTGCTGCTTATTGGTTTTATCGGATGTATTTCCATCGAGAGGGCATGAGATCTTGTAATTCGTTGGAGCATCCATCATTAAAATTCTTTAAATAAATTTAGTAAATAATTCTATATATGTGTGTGTGTCCTGATAAATAAATTTAGTATATATATATATATATATATATATATATATATATATATATATATATATATATATATATATATATATATATATATATTATTTGCTATAATAATTATTAAATACATACAGACATTAGTGTTTTATCCTTTTGGGAATCATCAGTGCAAGGTGCCACGATTAACACCGGTCGATAGATTCGAATCCGGTAACAGAAGCCATCTCTGACTCCACTAACAAGGACTTAATCCATTCGGCCACCGGTAACTGCGAGAAATACTGTTGAAATTTAAACATTTATTTTTAAATGTTTTTAACACGTGTCAGGGTGAACTAATCATATGATGATGTGCTCGTATGAGCTAAATTGACCGACTTTATTTCAATTGAAAGTGCTCAACGATAAGAAACGTGTTTTTTAAAGGGGCTGACATAATCATTTACTATATTAATTATTAAATACCTACAGACACTAGTGTTTCATCCTTTCTGAAATAATCAGTGCAAGGTGTCTCGATAAACGTTGGTTGATAGATTCGAACCCGACATATAATTATATATATATATATATATATATATATATATATATATATATATATATATATATAGTTAGTAAGTTATAAAATATATATGGCGATTAAGCTATACTGAATATTCCGCGTTTCATCCACTCTAACACTAAATATTTCACGTTTCATCCAGTGGATGAAACGTGGAATATTCAGTGTAGCTTAATCACCATATACATTTTATAACTTGCCTGAAGAATCCTAGAGTTGATGAAATGCGGAATATTCAGTGTAGCTTAATCGCCATATATATTTTATAACATACTAACTAGCTCTACCTACGTATTGAGCACTGTTGAAGTAAATACTTAAAGCTTACGCATAAATTTATACTTTCGTATATTAATTTATGTGAGTAAATGAAGTTGTTATAAATACTATATATATATGCTATACAGTTTCTCATGGCGGCATTGTCCTGTTCAGTTCTTGCTAACAAACTATTATCATTTCAAGTGCACTTTTCTCTGACAATATACATATTTGTAACTCTATATAATAATAAATTAAGGAAATGTAATGTCCGTATGTATGTTATCACCCTGCACTGTGCTGAAATAGAACGTCCGGTTTTGGAGATATATTGCCATAACTGGATACATTCTTGAACTACATTAACCTTGTTACTTAGATAAGTATGTTTCAATTTTTACAAAGCTGGTACAATCATATTGGCTGCGTTTGTGATGACTAGGGCTATGACAATCTAGTATATATCCGTTAATATCTTATATGTTTTTATATAGACGGATGTGGTTCTCGGTTAATTGTGTCTGTGTCGAATATATACCCGAGAGTCAAAAGAATGAAAAGAATATTCTATTTTCACAGCCTTAGTGATGGACGTCCATAGAAATAAAATATTTTGAAGCCTGACAACAATATACAACTAATTAAGGATACAACTTTAATTTATTTCCTCCGTGAAACAATGTCACAGCTCATACAAGCCATGAAAGCCAACATACGGAAAGTCCAAGTCTTTAGTTTCGCCCTCAACTGAAATTTTCAGTAGAACATATCTGAACTCAGAATTTGGAATCCGAATTACTTGCGTGTTAGGTAAGTACTCTGCCAGCCGAGCCACCACACGACATACAAGAAGGTCTATTGACTTACACAGATAAAACAAACTGTGACAGAGTATGGAATGAACCTAGTTTTTCTCAACAAAAAGGGGAGTAATCATCCGACTAAAGGGGAGTAATCATCCGACTAAAGGGGAGTAATCATTCGACTACTAAGAACCAAGGCTGATGTTTCACCAGTAGGATTTTACACATTAATTAAATAATTTTTAAAAAAATCTAATTTTCAATATCATATGTCATTTGTGAATATCAATTCATTCCAAAACATGTTTCGCCTGTGTAAAATAAAATTCGATATGCCAATCAGACATTATTAACATGTTCAAATCCAAAATGAAGTTACAGAAAGGAATATCAAACAGAATGGAATTGGCAATTTTTTTTTTTTTTACATTTGGAAAACATACATCAAATCCGTTGCCAATGTTGCTGAAAAAATGGTGGGCTTTTTCTACCGCTTTAGTAGATATCTCACTGCTGATGTAATTCTCTATCTGTATAAAAGCCAGGTACATCCAAGGATGGAGTACCGTTGCTACATCTGGGTAGGAGCTTCTAGAAAGATCTTATCTTGCCTTGACAAAGTTTAAAATAGATTCATAGTCTAGTGAGGGATGCCCTTTTCTCTTCCCTGCAACCTCTTTCCCACAGAATAGACGTTGCGAGCCTGTTTCTGCTTTATCGTTATTTTCATGACAAGTGCTCGTCTGAGCTCCAATCTATGGTTCCCCCTCTCCAAACTTTCACAAAAAACACTCGTCTACTTGAAACCGCTATCAATAATTTCTCCCACTCTTTCTGTGCCTAAACCTAAACGTAAATTCCATGAACGCCTGTGGAACTTTGTTCAGTTTATCTGGTTTCCAACTGAATACAATTTGGTCGTCTTCAAGTCCAACGTAAACAAGTTTTTGATGAGCCGTCCCCTTAAGTAATCCAATTTACCAAATTTCCACTACTAACGATTACTACGATATTGTCTCATTGACTACTGTACACTTATTAACCCTTATCCTTGAGTGGTCTCTGGGCCTTGATAAGTGGTAACTCCTATTTAAAAAAATTCTGGTACTAGCTAGAGTTTCTCAACTTGATGATGCAAAACATTGTAAAATTATGTTTCTCAATTTTTGAGATGAAGATTGATAATTTGTCTGGATTATTTGGACTACTGTTCTCATCTTGAGTATTATTCGAGAATTGTCCGCAAGGACTCGTGGCATAATGGATAAGGTAATAGGTAAAATTCTGTTCGAAGTGACACTCCTCTCTAGGTTACAGGTTCAATCCTCAATGGCCGTAATACTCAGAATACAGTTGCATATTGTTTAGGTTATTTACCCAGTTGTGGTTGACGAAACAAAAGCATGATATCTTTATGGTTAAAGAAAGAGTTTTGTTCAAATTTTTGTTCAGATTCAACAAGATACTCCTGAAGAAGGTTATAGGTTGTATCGGCCGAAACATAGTGAAAATAACACTCAAGACGAGAACAGTAGTCTGAATGACAATACGAATGCATTGAAAACTCTGATTTCTGTAATGTCTTTTCTATTTTATTGTGCAGCATAGAGTAAAAACAAGACACAAAAATGCTTTTTTAGCAATTGTCTCACGATTTTTGGCAAAAACTAAAAATAACTGATAATTAAAACATTTCATAAACAAACATAAAACATTTCATAAAACATTTCATAAACAAACATAAAACATTTCATAAAACATTTCATAAACAAACATAAAACATTTCATAAAACAAAAAGCTTTTTTTTATTAAAACTTTATAAAATTAGTTTTTTATGGGTTTTGTTCGTTACCTTTTTCACCCCAACACTTGGAATTTATGATGCTATAATTTGGGATCATGTTTAACAAGGGACTGTGGGGAGTTGAGCGGCGAGATATCTGTAAAATTTTCATTAAAAAAATGCCAACGAAGGAGAGTACATCGTTTTTTCACACAAATGCATATTTATCAACAAATGTATTCGCTGCATTCTTTGGTTTTCCCAGTGAGGGATCAAAAAAGAAATTAATTAATAAGTCGTTTTTACATGCGTGCGCGGTCGCTAGTCTTTTGTTCTTTTTATCGTCACTTTTCTATGTGTGTGGCCGTTGATCCGTGTGGTTATGTCATCTAGTGATAGAATGTTTTGCTTAGACAAATAAAACGCATGTATGGATACACAATGCAGACTTGTTGCACTTTCAAAGGTTTTATTGGAGAAAGAAAGTTTGTTTATGATGGGAAAGACTAAAATTAATTAATTTTATTTAGCATTGAAATGTTCGATGAACAGACACTCTTAAGAACATTCACGTAGATTCCTACTTTGTCGGGCAGCCTTGTCTGGTTGCTTCCTCGATTCAAACTTTTAGAAACTATGCCCTGTGCCCCGAACACTGGACGTAATTTCTATCTAAAAAAATTGACACCTGCATTTCTAACAGATTTTGTCTAAGGAGCTGACCTTTAAACCCTCACATCAACCATGTCAGCTGCAGTAGGTCTATTTACTACTAGGTTATCCTGACATGTACTCTGTATAACCTTACCAAAATTCATACTAGTAAACATAATCTCAACTTACTGGTGTATGATTCCAGTATATAAACAGAAATACGTGGGGCTGTCTCACTGAATAACTGAAGTAAATAATTATTTTGGAGGATTTTTTTTTTTTCATTTAAGGTGTTAACCCCAATTGCGTGGTTTGCAATATTGTTTTTGACTGATAGGCACAATACAATTTGTCATTTTGCAAGATTAAATTAAATGTGATAAATATTTATTCCAGTCATACACTTGACCAAAATAGTTTATATAACAAAGATTAACAAAGAAGTAATTTTTCTTGAAGAATAATGAAAAATAAAGATAACGTTGTCGCAGATTAAAAATAACTTACTTGCAAAATGTCTTATCTTTCTGTTGCAACATAGGTGTCTACAAAAATAAATGTCTTGTCATCCAGTCTATCCAGTTATTTTAGGCGGAAAGTTTGCTTTCAGAATTATAAACAAATGAAAAGTAAAATATAAAAAGAGCAATAAATGCCAGTATTTAATATTCTTGTGCTACCAGATCAGGCTGTCTGAAGATGCTCACTTCCTGACCAAAAACGCACCAAACATTGATGTTATTGTTTGTTCCTTTCTCTTTGCAAAACTGAATCGTGTCCAAGCAAAGTCTAAAACAAAAATAATGTCTCTAAAAAACAAACAAACTATACACCAAATTTGAAGAATAAAACCTTTTCTTCCAAAACTATTGGATTTGGTATTAAATAACCCGTATAAGAGTTGATATGCCGTAAAACACAACAACCAAACCAAACACCATGAATAAATATTTGAAGATATAAAGAATTTGAAGCACAAACCTTTTTTCAAAATTATTGCATTCAGCATTAAATGATCCAAAAAGTGTTGATATGCCGTAAAACAAAACAACTAAACCAGTATTTAATATAAGCTTCCCTTCTCATGATCCTTTTTCTTTTCTTTTTTTTTTCCCAGGTATATTTATACCATCTCATTGACATTAATCTAAACAATTTTTAGAAAGTCAAGGGTGTGAATTCCATATAGAAACGTTGATTTAATTTGAATAAAATAAAATACGCATCAAATGCGCTTGAAAGCCAAATCACAACGTGATATTATGAAATAAAATATTTTACTTGTTTGATGCAACGCTCGGCTCTTAACAAACAGACTTTTCTTTCACCAAATTTACAACATACTTAAATCATTCGTTGACATCTATGCTGATGACACGACCATCTAGGCAACACATCAAAGGCCATAAATGACAAAGTTCTCTCTAATTCTCTCTCCTCTGATCTTGAGCACGTAGTACAATGGGGGAAGAGGTGGCTGGTCACTTTTAATGCATCCAAAACCAAGCTTCTATCTTTACATCATCAACGCTCTGATCCCCATCTGGCATCAATTGAAATGGATGGCTCTCGTTTTGGGGAGGCTCCATGTTTTGACAAGCTTCTGAGTTTGAGCTTTACTCCTGATCTGAAATGGAACATGTACATCAAATCTGTTGCCAAGGACGCTGGGAAAATGGTGGGATCCTTCTATCGCTCCAGAAGATATCTCACTACTAATGCAATTCTCTATCTTTATAAAAGCCAAGTACGTCCAAGGATGGAGTACTGCTGCCACATCTGGGCAGGAGCTGCTAAAAACAGCCTATCCTGTCTTGAAAGAGTACAAAATAGACTTCGTGGTTTAGTGGGGATGCCCTTTTCTCTTCCCTTCAACCTCTCTCCCACAGAAGAGACGTTGCGAGCCTGTCTTTGTTTTATCGTTATTTCCATGGCAGGTGCTCGTCTGAGCTCTAATCCTTCGTTCCTCCTTGCCAATCTTTCACGAGAAACACCCGTCTGGCTGAAACTACTGTCAATAATTTTCCCCACTCTTTATCTGTGCCTAAATCCAAACGTAGATTCCATGAGCAAAGCTTCTTTCTTAGAACTGCATGCCAGTGGAACTCTCTGCCGCTTGCCTGTTTCCCACCTGACTACAACGTGGACGTCTTCAAGTCCAACATAAACAATCTCCTGACAAACCGCCCCCTTAAGTAAGACACTCTATCAAAACCTCCAATACTAATGATTACTACAATACTATCTCATTGATTACTGTACACGCAATAACCCTTATCCCTGAGTGGCCTTCGGGCCTTGATAAGTGGTGACCCCCATGTAAAAAAAAAACATGGCAAGGAAGAAGAAGAAAAAAAGAAAGAAAACAACATACTGAGAATGGAGTATAGCTCTGAAATATATTTATGTTATACATTTCAAACAGGTAAAATATTTGTTTATTTTCCTAATATTACGTTGTGATTTGGCTTTCAAGCGCACTTGATTCGTATTTTATTTTATCGTATAAGAAATTTTTTATGCTTTAAGTTTTTTAAATCCTCATCTTTATGCTGTTTCTTTTGATTGTCTTGTAAAAGAACATTTTTGCTTTTGACTTTGCAGAACATGATTGAGTTTGTCAAAAGATTAAAAAAAAAAACAATAATAATATCAATGTTTGGTGTATCGTTGCTGAGGAAGCCAGTATCTTCAGACAGCCTGGTCTGATAGCAGCAGATGCCTAAACAGGTATTACCAGTCCGGACCAAAACAATGCTAACTGTGAGGCAACTGCACTTTCCCTAACTGCCTAAACAACTGGATGTCTTTAAAGGTCATACCCAGGTTTGAAGAATTCAGAGTGGATGGAGTGAGTTCAGTGAACTTCTGCCATTACTAACCAGCAGAGCGTTACCACTGTTGGCAAAGGAAGGAGTCTATGAGGTATGTGTGCACAGTGTGATGATATATGTAAGTGAAAGCTCGCCAGTGAGGGTTGAGGATATGAGTTGCATGGAGAGTAATGATATGAGAATGTAATGATGCATGTCAGTGACGCTTGACCAATGAAAGTTGAATTTGTGTTATAGGCAGGGAAAAGATGAGAATGATGGATGTGTAATTTGAGTCTTAATGACGGGTTTAGATCTGATGAACTCAGAGGCAGCTTAAGTCTAAACAGTACAGAACAAGGTAATTAATTTGGTTACCTTAAAAGAATGTATGAGAGTTCTTGGGTCAGTAAATATGATAATCGAGGAAGCAATGTAAGGAAGGCCATGGAAAACCTGGGAGGAAGAAATAAGAATAGATTTCAGACAAACGGTTAAAAAAACTAGGCAAGGATCGATTAGTTTGGAAATCAATTCCTCACATCTTTGCCCATTAAACCAAATATGACGATTACTATTGTTGATCAACATTCATCAATTCATTTCGAATGAATCCGATGGTTATTTTTGGCATTCGTTTCCCCAATATCTTTCTAGTTAGAATTTTTCTAGAAAGATATCGGGTACTTACACGGGTGGAACCACGTGAAGGTTGCCAACACTCTTAAGTAAAAATGTTTATGTGGATCAAACTGGATTTAAACTTGGCACACCCAGATTGTCAGTCCATGTCATTAAACACTGGTCATGTTGCTGCTAATGATGATAATTGTATTCGGTTATGAATTCTTATTTCTTATTTAATTGAGCTAAATACATTTTATTATAATAAACGGTGTTTAATAATTAACATTGTTAAAAATTAATTAGTTATTATCGATCTATCTGTCTATCTATTTATCTATCTATTCAATGATATTCTTAAAATAGTTTATATTGGGAGTTATTTATTGTGTATAGAATAAAGTGTAGCAATGGGTTTTAGCTGAGGATGTTTACATAAATTAGCTTAGTTAAATATAAACAAAATAACCTTGAACAGGCGTACGTGACAGAGAAGGTCATGTTAAGGAGATGTGTATTTTAATCGGTTACGTCACCGGAACTGAGGTCAAGAGGTCGGGAGTTTTAGTTAGTCACGAGAGTGAATAGACGTACTTGAAGTCAGGAAGCGAGGTTATAACGTATGAGCATGTAGACGAAATCCAGGCTCTTGTGAAGACCATTTGAGACAACTGAAATAAATTTATATTTTAAAAATATAAACTGTTGTTCTTGTGGTTTCACAAAAGAAGAAAGAACAATGATCTCAATTGGTTATGATGTTGGTCGTTTCATGTTTCATCACGTAGCTCAGCAGTGAAGATAGAAGAAATCTTGAAGAAAGAAAGGTATGAAGAATATAAGCTTATAAAAAAATGATACTTTTATGTAAATCTGAATTGTAATATATACCCGTGTGATAACTCTCTGATACAACATGACTCAGCAGTTTATACGTCGATATCATATCCCCTGGCTAAACAACATACATACAATTTATACGTTTATAACGGGTGCCAAGAAAAATATCTCCGCACTTCTCAATACAATATTACTGTTTTAATATCTCACCCAATATATAACATATGACACGTTTTATCCCTGCCTATATAACAAACGGTAATAAACCACACGCACACGCACACGCACATATACACACACACACACACACACACACACACACACACACATATATATATATATTTATATATATATATATATATATATATACACACACACACACACATATATATACACGCACACACACACACACACGAAGGGACGTTTAAAAAGTAATGCCTCCTATGTTTTTATTCCGCCCGAATGGATCAGAGGGGCGTGCAAATTGCATTGTAATGATGACTAAAAATATGCATTCATAACCTGAAAGTTTAATCGCTTTGTTGCAGATATTGACAGTGTAAGACTCTAAGAAAGCAACCTCTGTCATGGACGTGCATCAGAAGCAGAGATGTGTCATTGAATTCCTGGCAAAAGTTAATTGATTATGGTGGTAACGCTGTAGGAAAATAAATTCGTTTATATGGTACCACTCTCCTATCTTCGTAGATCTTCAACATTTTGAGTTTAAAATAAAAATAGGAAGCTTTATATGCTTCGTAAATATATAAATTAATGGAAACTCATCATTTCTATGAAACCGTGTACTTTGTACTTACGAATATGTTGTAGATGTTTCTGCATTTGTTCCATTTCTTTCTGATCGTTTTAAAATGCGACTTACAGCGTTTAATTGTATTCATTTACTTTCGGTGGATTGTTTGCAGCATTATTTCAGACCCGGGGTCTTCTAAATGGTGGCTATTGGCTACCAAAGGTCAATGAGGCTATCCGGCAGGATCAACAAACCATAGAAAGACCAAAATAGGTTTGTTAAACGCTGGGAAATTGATTAACTTGTGAAGACTGAAAACTCGCAACCTTCAATATCCCGAAAATAAAACAAATTCAATGAAAACTCATTGTTGCCAACGCGAATATTTCTGCATTGTATATAATTGGTCGTTATGATATATCAATTTAATTTGCTACTCAAACATAATATTAACAATATAAAGTTATAGAGCGATGACAATAAGAAAAATACAATGAATATACGTTTATATATATATATATATATATATATATATGTATAATTGTAATATTTTGTCAGCAGTTGAAAAATCGACTACTGCGAAATCTGTAAAGCATCCATAATATACATATATATATATATATATATATATATATATATATATATATATATATATATATATATATATATATATATATATAATGCTCCTTATCTTGAGTTGAGAATATTGGGAAGTGATACACGATATATTATTAGCGTATTAAGCGATGCTCTTTGTGTAAACAAATCGAGCTTAGGTATCAAAACCTCGTTAATTCACTACCCGCACAGCAGCTGCCGTTTAGCGTAGAGGTTCGAAGCCTTGACTGTCGCACATTCTCTCTATTAACTTACTCTATTTTCTCTCCGAAAGTTTAATCACACATATTGTACACATATATTAAACCCACCATGACAGATATGCTATATATATATATATATATATATATATATATATATGCCTTCGTTATATAATGTTCCTCCTCCTATATCACAGATCAGTTTTCTTCCCCCATCCCCAAACAGTCTCACTATTTTATCCCTTGCTGCACAATTATTTCGCTCCTAATGTAACTATTGTTAGACATTGTATCTCTATTACGTTACCTAGCATCTTCTTTCCTCTTCTGATGAAAAGCATTAGGTTTCGAAATACCATGGTATAAAGAGTTCTCACTTACTCTACACACCTTAATTGAATAAATGAATAAATCTAATATATATATATATATATATATATATATATATATATATATATATATATATATATATATATATATATTGGTAGTGGCACAGATGAGTTGTGATACAACGAAACAGGACTGTATGTCGATGACTACAAATATATATTGGTATATAGTTTTATATCGTCATTTTCTTTTTTTATTGATTTCTTTATAAGCTCCAAAACATCTTGTTGAGCTTTGCATTATCCTGATAAGTCCCCTCTTAAAGAATCGATCTTATTCTTATTCTCGATCTTATTCTTTTAACTACCCCTATATATATATATATATATATATATATATATATATATATATATATATATATATATGAACAAATGATTAATAAAACATGTTAAAAGACATCTTGAAAAAGAGTTAAAAACATATTTAATTTTAAAAAAGGAAGCACAAGATAAGTGGATAGTCCTTAATCCGCGGAGTTTCGAAGAAATACTCTCCTTCTCATCAGAGGGCAGGAATTAGCAAAATGCGGGATCGGATTTTGCATATAAAAGTATTTAATGAAACTACAAGTAAGTCACAGATCATACTTGGTTGAAGAAAAGGGTGAGGTAAGGGGAATAGGAGGTAAAAGAAAAATGATAAAAAGATTTCACATGAATGGATAGTCCGGTGAAGGGTAATATATATATATATATATATATATATATATATATATATATATATATATATATATATATATAGGGGTAGTTAAAAAAATAAGAATAAGATCGATTCTTTAAGAGGAGACTTATCAGGATTATGCAAAGCTCAACAAATTGTTTTGGAGCTTATATATTCAGATTCAGCCACTCTGATGAGTCGTGGACGACGAAACACGTGTCAATGAATAATTATATTTAAAAAAATAATATATATGCCGCTCCCCATTAAAGGGAGTACCAGATTGGTCAATGGTAAAATTATTTCCAAAAAGCATTTAGGTAAAAATGCACTTTCGTATAAATACTTGAATTAATTCAAGAAAGTATCGCTAACAAAAACAAATAAAAACATATATATATATATATATATATATATATATATTAATTTTACTTATACAAACATTAATGGCTACATATGTGCATACATGTTTCTGTAATCACCCACGTTGGGGGATTACGTCTTCAGGCCAAGAATTACCGTCGACGGTAATTCTTGGCCTGAAGACGTAATCCCCCAACGTGGGTGATTACAGAAACATGTATGCACATATGTAGCCATTAATGTTTGTATAAGTAAAATTAATATACCTGCTCTGTTCACTCATTGAGCACTATTTTGGTAGACACATGTTGTTTCATTGGATGTACTTCTAGAAAACTAATCTCTACTGGCTATATATATATATATATATATATATATATATATATATATATATATATATATATATATATATATATATATATATATAGTTTAATAAGCTCTACAAACTAAAAATAATCTTATTTCATTTATGTTAGGAGTCTATTACATCAGAAAAAGTAATCCCACAATGCAATTTGTATGCACAATTCTGTTTGAAACATGTTCAAGAAACAAATTGTTTAAAATTTTATAATCTTTATTTTTTTTTATTATTCAAACATTTTCATTTCTTTATCCGACTTCAGAATAAATTGGTTTTTTTCTGAAGAGTATTTTTTTAAAAGAAGATTGGCTTCACATTTCACACAGAAACAATAAAGAACACGTGCTTAAGAAGATGAAATATCTTCCGATTTCTTTT
This sequence comes from Euprymna scolopes, assembly GCF_053919585.1. Taxonomy (NCBI): domain Eukaryota; kingdom Metazoa; phylum Mollusca; class Cephalopoda; order Sepiida; family Sepiolidae; genus Euprymna; species Euprymna scolopes. The sequence goes on from NC_136501.1 coordinate 5,908,617, forward strand.
TCTTGAGCTGCAATATCAAAGTATCCATATGAAGGACGTTCAATAAGTAATGTCCTTGATGCACTTCTCATTGCAATAAAGCAACTAACTTGACACAGTTTAGTCAACCTTTATATATTAACCATCCAGAGCCACGCATTTTTTTCTTGAACTGAAATATCAACGTGTCAATATACATGTTAAAGACATCGCATCAGTAAAATAATAGTGTTTTTATAAACTATATACGAGGGGATGTACCCGTTCAATACCTAACACCACTAATAGTTTTTTTTGTTAGACTTTGCTCTTCTAGCAAACAAACCACAAACAAGCAAATAAACTGCGTCGATAATATTTACAGTTGAGAATTTAAATAAAAACCTTCTTTTCTTCCTTGTCTACAAAAAAAATAATAAATAAACAAACATAATTGAATAAAATTTAAATAAATTAAAAAATAAATAAATAAACAAACATAATTGAATAAAATTTAAATAAATTTTTTAAAAAATCCTTTGAAAAAGATAAATCTATTTTCTTAATCCCAGTTGGAGCGAGCAACAAGATAAAAACTAATATTGAAACATACACAAAAAAGAAAAGGAAAATATGGTCATTTTTATCAATACATAAAAATCAGAAATGCTTAGTCATGTTCTAATGGTCGCCTTGTAAGGTTTTATCAGCCGTTTTGTGTTCCAGATTCTTTTTCAGGATGGCAGTCGGCCAAAAAAAGATGGACATTTTTATATCTTGGAAGATAAAATTTATAGTTTGTAGATTTAATGGCTATTATTATTATTATTATTATTATTATTATTATTATTATTATTGTTATTATTATTATTGTTATTATTGTTATTGTTATTATTATTGCTATTATTATTATTGTTATTATTATTGTTATTATTATTATTATTATTATAATTATTATTATTATTATTATTATTATCCTTCCAAACATTTTATATCCTTCATAAAATATATTTGAATGTGTCAAGATTTAATTTATTGTGTCTCAGACTTTATCAATATTATCGATCTCCATTTGTCTACAAGTATATTTTGAATAATAGAAATTAAATCTGAGAGATATCACAAAGAAATATAATATCCTTTATTAAGAAATTACTTTGTCACCTCATATACAATATATACATATATATATATATATAGAGAGAGAGAGAGTAGAACAATCAAATTGTTGCCCTACAGAATCCAACATTACAGCTTTATTTTTAAACTTGTATTGAAAAAATTAATTCAAATAACTTGATTATGTAGTAGAGCTGACATTTATTCAGCCTCAATCATCGCCTCGATACTTGTCCGCAACTGGGAGCATACCTTTTCCACAAGTGCCGGCGGGAGCTCGGCGAATACTCGGTGGCTAGCGGCGATTGGGCTGGCTTTAGTGCTGCGGGGGGGGGGGGTCATGTTGGTGATGTTCTCGACGCATGACCAAACAAAGTAGTTCTGCAGATTCAGGTCGAGGGAGGAGAATGGGCAGTGAGAAAAGGGTACAAAGTCATAGCATTTCCTTCTGAAGCCAAGCCTGGGTCTCTTTGGACTTGTGGGCCGGTGCTGAGTCCTGTTGCCATACCCAAGGTCTGCCAGCGGCCACCTGATTGCACCAGGGGATCACCACACTCTTCAGCACATCCAGGTACACTTTGATGTTGACTTTCAAGCCGACTTACAAGATGTGAGGTGGTATGATGAAACCACACCAAAGACTATAACCGTGGGTTGTCCGATGCATTGAGTTGTACCCTCAAGTGTTGAACCATCCGGATTTGCATATTGAGGATGCTGGCAATGGTCCTGTTATAAATTGGATCGATAGAGAGCATGAGTTGTGCATTGGCACATCTATGATCTCGCTCGTTAAACATTATGTCACTTTCAAATATGATAGAAGACTCCTATCGCTCTTGGGATTTGTACACAACTGGCCAACAAGTAGATGGCCTGCAACAAAAAAAGAAAAACGGTTTTCATCAAACGGAAATGGAATCATGTCTTTTCTAGGGCGACAATTGTATCTCTTCACCCTGTATAATATATAAAATATAATTATGTATAGTTTATTAGGATTTCTTTTACTTTATGTTGTAGCTGAATAGTGTATGACTAGAGCTCTTAATTTAATACGGTCCTGGGTTAGGGTGAGTGGTGAAACCTCATTTGAGGAATGTGGAGTTATTATTGCTCCCAGGTCCACTTTGGCCGGAAGTGGTAATACCTGTTAGGACATCTCATAAAACGAGATTAGGCTGTCTGTAGATATTGGCTTCCTAACCTAAAATTCACCAAACATTGATGTTATTGGTTTTGTTCGTTTCTCTTTGCAAAAATCAATCATATTTGGCAAAGTCAAAACCAAAAAACATTTTTTTCTACAAACCTTTTTGCAAAATTACTGAATTCGGCAATAAATACTACGTAATGGGTTGATATGCCATAAAACAAAACAACTAAGTAAAAATCCATGAATAAATATTTAAAAATATAAAGAATTTTGAGCATAAAACCTTTTTCACAAATGACTGGATTCAACATTAAATAACCTGAAACATAGCCAACTAAATTTAACGTCATGTAAACTTTAGTTTTTCAAAATAAAGTGTTGCATATTCGCTTCAAAACTACTTTCATTAACAAGCATTTTTTGTCAGACATTTTAAGAACATATATTCTTATTATATACATAATTATCACCAATGTTCATGGGGAGGCTTTTCAATGTTTAAAATTACCCAGTCAGGCTATTATTGTAATATATATATATATATATATATATATATATATATATATATATATATATATATATATATATATATATATATATTTTACTATAATAATTAAATACCTACAGACACTAGTGTTTCATCCTTTCAGGAATCTTCAGTGCAGGGTGTCACGATTAATACCAGTCGAACGATTTGAAGCCCGCAACACGAGACATCTCTGGCTCGATTAGCAAAGACCCAATCAATTCGGCTACCATTAACCGCGTGAAATAACGTTGAATTTAAACATCTTAATTTTAAATGTTCATATATATATATATAATGATTCAAATGTACGGAAATTTCTCGAGAGTTCTTTGGGCTATCATCTCGTCAAGGGAAATCGATCGCATACAAAACAATATTACTGACGAAATTAAAGAACACTCCGGGGGAATTTGGATGTGTCGGAAATAAGAAACCAAAACGATTAAAAGAAAGATTTAATCTGAAATTACTGCGTTTAAAAGCGACTAAAATTGGAGGACCAACCTGTGGTGTTCTACAAAAACGGTCTCCAAAGCTGCATCAAACGATGGGAGAAATACATAACTGTGCCAAGTTTCGTTGCTCTACTGCTATGGCAAGTGGGTCAGGGGCATTGCTTATTGCACGCCCCTCGTATATATATATATATATATATATATATATATATATATACACACACACACATAGCATAATTCATATTGACGCACTGGTTCTCAAGTCACCAAAATTAATCAACGATGAGCCTGGATTATGGATTATACCAGATGGGTAACTATTTGTGAATAGCAGGCGCTGTATGTGCTCTCTATTTATCTCAGCATTGTTTCCAGTCGTCTTGAAATTTCTACTTACCATTGGAATTTAGCAGTGCAAGCTCAGGGGAGATGAGGTTGGGGATTAAACAACTCTTGCCATAAAAATTTCATGTGCGAGTCACAGCATCATCAGTGACGTTTCGTGGTACTCATTGAAATCGATGGACATCAGATATATATATAATAGTGTTTCGAGGTATTACACTTCAAAAAAAAACATCTAAAGATATTTGAGTCTGTCTATTACAACCCAAAAACCTTTATGTCACAAAAGTGTTCGACTGAGCTTCAATCTATGGTCCCCCCTCGCCAAACTTTCACAAGAAACACTCGTCTAGCTGTAAACACTATCAATAATTCCCCCCCACTCTTTATCTGTGCCTAAACCTAAACGTAGATTCCATGAACAAAGCTTCTTTCTTAGAACTGCACGCATGTGGAATTGTCTTCCGTTTTCCTGCTTTCCGGCTGACTACAATATGGCTGTGTTCAAGTCTAAAGTAAATAAGTTCTTGATGAGCCGTTCCATATAAGTTATCAAATTTACCAAATTTTCATTACTAATGATTACTATATTGTCCAATTTCTACTGTACACTCTTTAACCCTTATCCTTGAGTGGCCTCTGGGCCTTGATAATGTGGTGATGCCTATGTAAAAAAAAAAAAAAAAAAAAAAGGAGACAACAAAAACGTTATTTTTTTTGTGCCAATTTTAGTCGGTTTTAAACGTCTTATAAACAGATTAAAATCTATTTTAATCGTTTTTTTTTTAATTTCTTGGCACTTCTGAATTCCCCTTAATGCTCTTTAATTTCGTCAATAATAATATTGTTTTCCCTTACTATCGATTTTCTCCCGAAGAGATGATAGCCGAAAGAACTCTAGAAAAATGTCTGCATATTTTATTTATATAAGAGCATTGCCTTATATGCTAGCGGCAGTTTGTTTGGAAATCTCTTGTGTGCGAACTAACAAAGTGATAAATATTTATTGATTTTTAAATTTTATACTAAAACTAAAATCCGTGGATAATAACAACGAGTTTTTTTACGCCTGTTAACGATGTGCCACATCTTGATTGAATTCTTCCACAAATCTTTGACTCGGATTCAATGGGTAACTTATATTTCTATGTTGACCATAAATTTCATTAATTCTGCAAATTGGTCATTATTTCGGTGTCAATTTCTCCTTGGTATTAAGGAGACTATATCTGCAACTCGATACCGTCTCTGAAACGATCGTACACTATTCCTGCTTGTTTTCGTCTTGATTTCTTTCAACATATGTCAATTAATTTATACTAATTTATTAATTTCATTTACCTCCAATTTAATATTTAATTAGTGTCGACAAGATTAATCGAGCATTGGAAAATTTGATTTCCGATTCCAAAAACAATTCTTTTAATTATTTTTTGTTTTCAATTTATTTTGCTAATGGTACCCAAGTTGTTGCTTTTTATTTTCGAAATCACTACTATATATTGGGTACAATATAATAATCGATTCTGTAATAAATACGAAATCCGCATAAATTGAAATATCATATTTAAGTGCATTTTATGACCGGGCAACAGTGGGGGGGGGGCTGCTAGTTAAAAAGAAAAGTTTACCCACATTTAAAAGCAGGACTCTCCACTTATCCCTCCCACCTCCCAAAAAATAAAGTTCTATCTTTAGGCAATTTTAAACTCTGAATCGGAATCAGGAATTTCGAATAGAATCTGTAATTATATCAGAATTAGGGAAAACATTTTTAGAATCATCCGATCACTAATAATGATAATTATATATATATATATATATATATAATGATAATTATATATATATATATATATATATATATATATATATACTAGCAAAAGTACCCGTCGTTGACTGGCTTCAAAAACAGCCTACAGAAAATGGACTCTGATTTATGAAAGTATGATAGGTTATGAAAAGGAAGGGTTGTAAAGAGATAGCTTCGAATTTGGAGGTATCAAAACCAAAGCAAAATATGATGAAAGTAAAAATAAAATAGATAACCCCCATAATTTATTATACCATACCTGTTCACACTGAAACACTTATCACAATATTCTGTGGATCTATATTAAAAAAACCTTGTTAAACTTTGTGACATATTTCCATTCTATGGCGGTCAGGTGCGAACGAACACCCCATAATTTTATTATACCATATTTCTTCAAACTGAAACATAATTATCAAAATATACTTACGCAGATAGATATGAAAAGTCTTTATTAAAATGTGTGCCTATTTCAATTCTATGGAGGCCAGGCGCGAACGCAGACCCCACAATTTTATTATACCATCCCTATTTAAGTTAAAACATACTTATCAAAGTATTCTTATGTACATCTATGTCAAAAACACTTGTAAACGTTTTTTTTTTTTAATTTTTTAATTTTTTATTTCCATACTTTGTGGACTAGGCGCGTAGGCAGACCCCACAATTTTAATGAATCATCATTATGCCAGATCAAACATACCCATTCCTGTGTCTCGATACATCTTCTATCATTATATGTGATCAGTTTTCTATAATAGTCAACCATATAGGAGCCTATTCGTGACCCGACACACACACAGACGTTCAGCTTTATATTATATATATATATATATATATATATATAGTAGTAATTTATAAAATATATATGGCGATTAAGCTACACTGAATATAGTAAATGAAGTAGTTATATATATATATATATATATATATATATATACAGTAGAACCCCGAGATACGGCATTAAAAATTAGTAACAAAATACAGTACAGTATATAAATACATGTTTATAATCCAATAACATAAATAACACCGTAAAGCGGGGCAAATACCGTAACCAGAAGCCGGATACATATTGTATTCCACATCATAACCTGAAAAAAACGTATCATAGGGCCACCGGGGTTCTACAATGTGTGTGTGTGTGTGTGTGTGTGTGTGTGTGTGTGTGTGTGTGTGTGTGTGTGTGTGTGTGTGTGTGTGTGTGTGTGTGTTTATATATCCGCACTCTTACAGATTGCCATGTCTCATTGCATATGTCCCTCTTTAAGATTCCTCTGAGAAAAACGCCATCTGGTGCTAGCTGAACATCATTCGATGCAAATAATTGAAGGAACTCTTTAGAAATGAAGGGGGAAAAAAAGCTGCAATTTTGTTTTAATAATACAATGGCGCCAGGGTTATTTCCATACAAGACAAATATCAAGAAATAGTTTAGTAAATAAATTTCTTCCTTGATATTTATTTTCTTGCGTCTGCATAGATTTGAATATTTTTTTCCTAATTATCTTTTCTTTTTTTTTTTTTCAATTTCAAACAGATTTGCTTTTAAACATTTTTTTTTAATTCTTGTGAAACTCATCTTTGATCATTTCATCCGAATTTTGCATATACCTTTATTTTGTTGTAAAATAAAACTCATATAAAGTGGAAGCAATAAAAGAAATTAAACGTATTACTACCCCCCCCGCCACGAGCAATAAAATTGATGGCCTTTTCTGTTTATATATTTTTCTGTTTTTTATTAATATGTATTAAACATATTATGTTGTTTAGTTCGTAAAAAAATTATTTTAAATATCCCAATCCATCCAACTAGTGGCTAAATCCCTTACTTGATACCAAAAACGCCTTCTAACCAAATAGTTTCTTTCCTCAGACTGTTAGACTTTGGAATTCCCTTCCTATTTCCTCCTTCCTTGCAGAAGTTCAAATATAATGTGAACAAACGTTTCGCTGCTCAACTCCCTACAGTCTCCTGTTAGACGTGATCCCAAATAGTTGCTCCTTATGTCTATATGACAATATGTCTTGTTTGGAGTGAAAAAAATCAACCTATGAAAATGAAGAATGTCTATTGATTGGTTAAAGAGAATTATCTTGACCAATCAAATTGAACTATTTGAAAAGAAAAGTACAAAGAAAAAAGGACAGGTAACCTTTTTTAATAATCGAGATGCCTTTAAATTCATCTACACATTTTTATCTTCGTTCATTTATTAAACTTTTATGCTTTAGTTCGAAATAACATTCCTATTGCTAAAAGCACAGATTGAATCGATACATTTTAACAAACGATCTTTTCTTGTTTTTTGGTTTTTTTTAACTCATTTTAATCTCATTAAATCCCAGTGTATCTATTTTATTACTGATGAATTGCAACTTTGTGTAATGACTAAAAACGGGTATGAATTACTGCTGAGACGATTAATTGCGAATCGGAAAAATTTATCCTGTTTTCTGATGCCAAAAACGATTCTATTTAATTATCTTTTTTTATTGGATTTTGTTTAAAACAAAATCTTCCACTGCTGGTAGTAATAATAAAATAGTAAACATTTTCTTATTTAAAAGAACCACTAAAACTAATATCTATAGATCATCCATCCACAAGTGTGGTTTTACGTTTGAGAAAATATTTGCATATGTAACACGTCTTTTATTACGCTAGTCGGGAAGAAATAGCAACTCTATAGTTAAATATTTAAAGATTTATTAAGAATCACGACTGGTAATCGTATCGGAATCGGGAATTTAGTATAAAATCAGTCAAATATTGGAATCGTCCCATCACGAGTTGGAATACACAAATTGAAAGTAAAATGTGATTGGTTTTATTTCGAAAACGAAATATTGACTCTCCTGCAACACTGGGTACATGTGGTATATCTTTAGAAATCGGGAGGTTATACATTCAAGATAAAGGATTAAATAGGTTTTAAAGACCCCATAAATAAGCGACTGTGAAAGCGGCAAATTCGGAACTATACCAATTTCTTCCGGTTGATATGCGCACACTGTAAACAAAAGAATAAGAAACCTGGGCTGTTTTGCTTTTCGTCACAAGTTCGATTGCTGAAGTAGTGAAAGAATTATTTGAAACAAGAAGAGGGGAGATTTTTTTTTTTTTTTTTGTCTTTTTTTCTTTCACTTCCAAAACTTAGAAAGAGAATGTTCTGTTTTTCAGGTTGTAGAAAAATTACACATAAGGAGCAAAGCAGTTCACACAAAGAGTTTCATTGTACTTTTGGCGATAAGTTAGTGGCTAACTGTTGCATTGCTCATTTATCTAAGTTCATACATCATAAAATAAATAGAATTTTTTAAAAGGTTACGATAACTCTTGGACAGAATTTGGTGATTATTTTATTATTTCTTCAGAGCAATTAGATGCGGTAAGCAGTACTATTATATATCATTGTATACATTTTAAAAAGAAATTATTTGGTGTCCAATTTATAGAATAATGTGACTTTAGTGACTTGATTCAATATTTTTTATGTTATATTCTATTTGTTTTACCATTTCGTTCACATACTCTGCCTCCTTCTCTTCCACACACACACACTCTCTCTCTCTCTCTCTCTCTCTCTCTCTCTCTCTCTCTCTCTCTCTTAATATCTTATTCTTTCTTTCTTTTTCTGTTTTCACCCCTCCTTCTTTATTCTCGCTCCATCTTTTGAATAAATGACTGCTTGTATGAAACCAACTTATTTTGGTTTTAATTTTCCAAGTTTAAAAATTTATTTATTTTTATTCCTTCAAATTTTCTCTTCGCTTATTTATTTATTTATTTATTAACAATTAAACTAACAAAAAGACGATCGCTGTTTATCATTTTCAGATTTGTCATATTTTTATCGTCTGCTGTTTTACAAATGGCGTTTTGTTCATCGTTTATACTCAGCTTTGTCAATATTTTGTTTTCTGGGTTTTTTTTTTTTTTTTTGTAATTTTAAAAAAAAAATTCTAATATTCAGTCGATGAGCAATCCGTTTCGATTTAGAATTTCAAATCATTTATCATAAAAATAGAAAATAAAACAAACAAACCAATATTTCAATCCAAAATACTTTATTTTTATTTGTAAGAAATAATGCATACATTTTATTTTGCCGCCATTTTTTTTTTTTTTTTTTACAAGGATGCGATTTTGAGAACGGAACTAAAATCGTACACTGATTGCTTAATATGAAGAGCAAATGCCTCGAGGAATAGAAGGGGAGAGCGATGAAAGGCCATTTTAGTTAATAAGGAAAGAGAATGTGTTGCGCGTAACCTTTAAAAGGATATATGAATCTTTATTGAGGATATTGTTGACACACCCTTTAAATAGATGTACGTTTATGTATAATTCAAAGCAGATATGTCAAACATGCAACACGTGAGCAGCATACGGTCCATTGCAAGCTTATTAGAAGCACGCACCGACAGGAACTTTGAAAAAGTGGATGGGGAAAAACCATACTAAAATATGAGGGATGTCGTAAAAGTATTAAAAATTTCTTATTTATCTTCGTTTTCGAAAGTTTATTTTTTATATTAAGCCCACTCATCGAAACTTAAACTGATAAAGATACGACGTGTTTGGAGTTACAAAGTGCCTTTAATAAGTTTCCAATTTTTTTTGACAAGCATTTAAAATTGTGGTGGACTCTTGAAAGTTCAATATGTTATTGTTATACTAAATATTAGTATGTTTTTGTTATACTAAATATAAGTATGTTATTGTTATAGTAAGTATTAGTATTGTTATTGTTATACTAAATATTAGTATTGTTATTGTTATACTAAATATTAGTATGTTATTGCTATACTAAGTATTAGTATTGTTATACTAAGTATTAGTATTGGTATTGTTATACTAAGTATTAGTATTGGTATTGTTATACTAAGTATTAGTATTGTTATTGTTATGCTAAGTATTAGTATTGTTATTGTTATACTAAGTATTAGTATTGGTATTGTTATACTAAGTATTGGTATTGTTATACTAAATATTAGTATTGTTATTGTTATACTAAGTATTAGTATTGTTATTGTTATACTAAGTATTAGTATTGTTATTGTTATGCTAAGTATTAGTATTGTTATTGTTATGCTAATATTGGTATTGTTATTGTTATGCTAAGTATTGGTATTGCTATACTAAGTATTAGTATGGTATTGTTGTACTAAGTATTAGTATGGGTATTTTTTACGACATACCCCAGCGTAGTATAAACACCCACAACCACCCCATATTAAGAACGGCTTTTTGAATAAACACCCTGCCAACCTCCTCATGCTTACAACGGCCTTCGAGGTTGCGGGATGTTTATTCTGAAAGCCGTTCTTTATATTGGGAGGTTGGGGTGTTTATAACAGGCTGGGACACGTCGTAAAATTTACCTTTAGTATGGTATTATGTACTATGGTACTATCTATTGGTATGGTATTGCTATACTTAGTATAGCAATACCATACTAATACTTAGTATTAGTATGGTATTGCATTGCTAAGTAGTATGGTATTGCTATGTTTAATGTTATTATATGAGGAATTATATTTAAATTATATTATATTGAGTAATAGACACTCTGATTTTTATCAGATAATTGGCCAATTTTTTTATATTAGGTTCAAATGAACAGCTACAGTAGGAATTGGAATACATCCTACTAAAGACTGATTGTCATAGCTAGTGAATTTCAAAAGTGAAATCTGGACGTGAGGACACTTTAGAAGAATGATATGCATTATAGTATTTTTTAAACTTGCAAAACTGCCACAGAAACATATGGTATGCTTCAGATTGCTTTAAAACCATTTTCCATGAATCGAACATCAGTTTTTGTGTGGCATAAGAGATTCAAGGAAGTTAGGGAGTGTGAGTAATGATGAAAAGTGTGGGAGGAGTAAGGAAGTCAGAACACCAGAGTTGATTTGGTCAAATAAAAAAATTTATGGGTAAGGACCGTCGTGGGTCTATAGAGACAATAAGTGCACAGTTTGATGTCAGTGTGGGAACTGTAACACAATTATTTGCGATGAATTGAAGATGCGGAAAGTTTGCGTGAAGTTTGTTCCAAGGGTGCTCAGAGAAGATCAGATTATTTGACTAAGATGAGCATCAAGACAGTTCCTCACCTTCCCTGTAGTCCAAAGCTTATTTCCTAAGCCCAAAGAAAACCTTAAAGGCTGTCGTTATTAGACAATTGAGGAGATGAACGAGGTTGCGATGAGGATCATACACAAGAGGACTTGCGTGGGACCTTCCAGAATTTGTTGGAATACAGCTGGAGGAGATTACTTCGAAGGAGATAAGAGTTTAGTGTGTGTACTATCAATAAAAGTACCCATATGAAAAGTCTGGAAACTTATTGAAGGCACCTCATATTTCTATTTTTAATTATCAAAATTACAGGCAGTTATATTATGAAAACTCGAGCGGGATTTACAATAATTCATATGAAATTTTTTCAGAGAATTAAGTTAACTGATCATCACTTCTCATCTAATATATAAAAGGAAAAAATGAGCGCAAGCATCTGTGTATGTCCACGAGAGGCCTTTTTTGGTGGGGGTTCTCATGTCGGTTAGATTCCGTGAGAAGTTTTCTTATACTTCCTAGATTGTAATATCTCACATTCGCTAACAGACACAGTTTCTTTCATTTTTTTTTTTTGATCAAGTTTCAAAAAAATTTCCTCTGTCATTTCGAGTGTTTGTTTTTTTTCTGTATTAATAAAGCAAAACTAATCGAACCCAAACGCCTGCCGCCAGGCCTTCTGGCTGGGTAGTATCTGTCCTGTAATTGGTATTTGGTCAATGTAGGGGAAATCTTTCATAGTGGGTCAATTACTATTTATTTGAATATTTTTTGGGGGGAGATGGTTTTCCCCCATATTTAAAACGACCTCTGTGGGAGGTTTAAAAGCAATGCTATTTCTACGAGTCATCTTTTTGATTGACTACGTTTAATTTGAAAACTTTACACTTCCAGTTGCGTCATGGCATAGCTGTAAGACGTCAGATTTTCTGTCACTTCCCCCCCCCCGCTTCACGTCACCGATTCGAGCCTGCCTGCCTACTAACACTTTTTTTTGGCTCAACACCTCTAAACACCCGGGCAACGCTATATTTCTTGTTAAAATACGTTTGTGCTTGCATTCTTCAATAGGACCAAACGATTGCATGTTTCTAAATTAAAAGGAAAAGATTCTGAAATAATTTTTATTAAACGAATTCAGGCAAAGTCACTAATTCACGGCGTGAGTTTATTGCAAGAAAAAAAAAAAAACTATGTTGTCATTAAAAATATTGTTGTTAAATATTATATAAGAAATCTTTTTTAATTAAAATTTATTGAGAAATACACATTTTGTATTGAAAAATACACACTTTAAATATGTAAACATTAAGTAAACTTATCAAATGTGTCCCAAAAGAGACGACCATTTTGGATAACTTGTTATTCTTTAACTAATGATTATATAATTAAAATGTGTATTTCTCAATACAACATGTATATTTCTCAATAGATTTTAACTAAAAAAGATTTCTTATATAATAATATTTCACAAAAACAAAAACATTTTAATGCCTACACAGAATTTTTTTCTCCCAATAAATTCATGTTGTGAATTAGTGGCTTTGCCAGTTATAATTGTCTTTTGTGACAATCCAAACTAACTCCCATGGCCCTCGCACGGCTCTGAGTTTGACATGCCTGGTTTTAAAGTAAATTTTAATTAATAATAAAAATAAGCTCCCTCAGGTGGCATATTTTTGCTATAATATCTAACGAACAAACAAACATGTAACGCTCTTTCCCAAAGGAGGAGGTACTGCCTAAGATGATGATGCCATAACCACAAAACAGATACTACACTACCACGTACTCATTGCTTTATCCCTTTAAATAAAGGAATGAAGGTAATCCCTGGCAGAATTGTATAATTACCACAGATGAGATACTACTACACTCCCCTCCCCAAAAATGAAAGAAAAGAAAAGATGTTCTCATGATAACAAAACAGATACTACACTCCTTTAGTTCCCTGTATTGAACATTGAAAGATAGTATATTAGTCTAAAATAGTATAGTAAATTTAATAGAAGTAATAGTATTGTTTCATCTTCAGACAGATTCCAAATCTCCATTAGTAATAAATATTCTTCTGTTCTACGTGTTTCTACCATTATTTGTGTTGTCATGGTAACACAACAGATTTAGAATCCTCCCTTAAGATAAAACTTTTGGAAAAATAAATAAATAAATAAAATATTCAAGAATCGATTTTTTTTTTTTTCAAAATATTTTCATTTCAAGAAATATGCTGATCAAGCCACATGGTAATTTTAGACATTTCACCTTAAATCTCCAGTCATAATAAAACTAATAATATGGTTTCAGCTTCAGACAGACAGATACTAAATCTCCATTAGTAATAGAAGTAATAGTATAGTTTCGGCTTCAGACAGACAGATACTAAATCTTCATTCGAAGTAAATTTGATTCGATTATCACCCCTCAGGTGGCATATTTTTGCTATATAATATCTAACGAACAAACAAATATGTAACGCTCTTTCCCAAAGGAGGAGGTACTGCCTAAGATGATGATGCCATAACCATTAGAGAAGTAGTTTCATTTAATTTGAAAAAAAAAAGTATTAATAGAGTTTGAATGGACTGATCAGGTAAATATGGACAGACAGGTAGATAGATATGGGAAAATACTGCTATAGACACGAGTAGAAATAGATAGACACGAAGAAACTGAGATATAGAAGAGTAGACAGAGGGGGGGGGGAAGAGAGATTGGAACAGATTTAGATAGGCATGAAGAGAATAAGAATAAGCGACTGGCTAGGATCAAACTGTAGCATCTGTTCTGATACTACACTTTTCTTTTCTGTCCTCAGTGAATGAGAAATCCTTCTGGACTGAGGCGATTTATCTTTTCCCTCTTGAGAGTACCCGTTTAAGAAGAACTGTATTTGTCTAATATTAAAAACTTTGTGTCTTACTTTGTATTTGTGGGCAGGAAAATAAATATGACTGAGTTTGAAAGAGAATGGTAGACACTAATAAACAGACTGATACATAGACGAGAACAGTCTTACATTTATCTTTTTTTCTTCTTCTTATCAAGTGGCCTCCATGTTGCTTTCCTGTTTTTTGATCTCGCTGTTGAATTCTTGTTTTGCTATAACAAGAACAAATAGCCTTTGTCGATTGAGTCATAATGCTGAGTTATCAAACTGCTATTTCAAACTTAAGAGGGACCAATCAACAAAAATGCTATTACGTCATTGCATAAATAATGTTGGTGCTACCAGATCAGGCTGTCTGAAGATGCTGGTTTCCTGGCCTTAAATGCATCAAACATTTATGTTCTTGTTTTTTTTTTTCCTTTTTCCTTTGCAAACTCAATCATGTTCTGCAAAGCAAAAAAGAAAACAACAATTTACATCTACAAAACAACCAAACTAAACACCATGAATAAATACTTACAGATATAAATGACTTGAAGGATAAGAACCTTTTTAAAATGATTGAACCCAAAAACGGTTGATATGCTGTAGAACAAAACAACCAAACTAAACATCATGAATAAATATTTGAAGCATAAAACAATTTTCCAAAATTACCGGATTTGACATTAAATAACCTGAAAAGGGTTGATATGCTGTACAACAAAACCAAACCAAACAAATGGTCAATTTCAGAAAAATCCATGAAAATTTCTCAGAAATGTCGGAATCAGTCAAAGTATGAGGCTTGAGTAGTTATGCATCTTTTCCATCGATCATTATAGATTTCTCGTTGATAAAACTTTGATTCAACTTTTTCTTTAGACTGGAAAATTTTGCCATTTAAAAATGTGTGTAATTGCTTAAAAATGATAATCAGAAGACAAAAGATGTGAAATATGGAGCATAATTGATAAAAGTAAACACCTTTATACAACCTAACATCACAAATGAATTTGAGAAGTTATTTCACCGTATAAACAGAAATGCTTAGCCTATAAAATTAACTGGAGATACTTTTACAAGACGTTTGAAACTAATGTTTCCTTTTAAAGAACAACTGACCCATGATACTTGAGGTCTTCTTTTTTACGTGTATATCAACGAGTTGATTGTAGGAAATCTCAGCAGTAATGATCTAATTGTTTTCCAATATGCAGTCTTTGGCTTTGGTAAATGTTGGGGGTTCATCACGATCAAACCTTTTGACCTCATCATTTACAGTTAAATGCAGAGCATTGAGCACACTTGAAACCGCCAAAGCTTTTGATGTTTATTGTTCTCAACAAGTTAAACTGTTGCAGTGCTGACAGCAAGTGTGTAAGACATTTGTTTGCCGTGGATTTTGCTCAACAAATGTGTGGTTCAAACAATCAAGTATTCGACACACAGCAGTCAAAATTCGTTACTCAAAACACAATGCACTGCTGACAAGACTTTTACTCAAAAATCGGAAACGGTCCCTTTAAGAACGCCCCTACATTAATGAATATAAAGGTGAAGAGACCAACTTAGAGGCCATTTAAAATTCTAGGAAGCCAAGACTCACCTACTTACACACTGTAGAATCACCACTGATAAATCTTATGAAAACTATTAAGATATTTGGATTTGTCTCCCTTTGAATAGACGACATTTGTAACAATGTCTGTGATTTGTTGAGAAAGAACCAATCATATGCAGTTTAGCAAAACCAGCTCAGTTGAAGAACCCGCGCATTTCAAAATTCTTCCTCTTTTGTCTGTTTTTATTTTATATAGAAACAAAACAGACCTTATATTGATTACTACAACAAAATGGCTTCGAAAACTAGTAGACGATGCCTTTTTCTCTACCCTGCAACCTTTTTCTCACAGAAGAGACATTGCGAACCTGTCTCTGCTCTATCGTTATTTTCACGGAAAAAGCTCCTCTGATCTCCAATCTATGGTTCCCCTTTGCCAAACTTTCACAAAACACTCGACTAGCTACAACCACTATAAACGATTTCCCCCCACTCTCTATCTGTGCTTTAATCTAAATGCAGATTCCATAAACAAAGCGTCTTTCATAAAACTGCTTACCTGTGGAATACTCTTCCACTGGTCTGCTTCCCGGCCGACTACAGTATGGTAGCCTTTCAAGTCCAATGTAAACAATTTCTTGTTGAACCGTCCCCTTAAATAATCAAATTTTACCCAATTTACACCATTAACGATTACTATACTGTCACTTTACATTCATTAACCCTTATCCTCGAGTGGCCTTCAGGCCTTGATAAGCGGTGACTCCCTTGTAAAACAAAACAAAAAAAACACAATTGTTCAATGCATATGGGAAATCCAGACAGATGGAGCGAAAAGAATTGCAGCCAATTATAAAGACGTTTTCTTCTCACCTCATATGCAGTTATGTCATAATCACATGAAAAACTTGAAAACTGTTATTTTGGACAAAAACATTTTTACAAATCAGTTCTGCAAATAGCAATAATTTTCAAACAACACATGGGAAGATGTTACAGGAGGCATAGACCAGATAAAAATGGAAAAACTGGCTCGATTTAGGTTTGTTTGGAAATCAAGTTTTAAAAGTCGTCAGACACAGTTCTGCATGTAGAATGGAGGTTAAACCAAAAAATAGTTCAGTAGCTCAGAGTATAAAAATGGACTTAAAAGAAAGAGGGATAAATAAAGGCACTTGAAGAGATAGGGCTAGTTTGGAAGACAATTTCTAAAAGCTGTCCAACACATGTCAGCATGTAAAACGAATGTTAAATCGATGGTGATGATGATTATGATGATTTTATTTAAAATTTAAGCACAACTGGCCAGTCACAAGATGGACAGAGCCTCACAGAAAGATTTGTGGGCACATCCAAAAATCGAATAAATCAATTCTATAGTGAAGTGATTGTGATTCTCCAGTCGCTTTCGGGATTATCGATCATTAGTGATCCGACTGTTTCTCGATAACTTATTGCATCCATTGTTGTAAATGTCCCTTCCGCCTCGCTGCCATAACTCAAAGTGTTCTCTGGAGAAATTAGCAAATGGTGAAGAATTCCGGGTTCTTCGCAGGAATGGTCACAGATTCCCTTTAACATGATAAATAAAGCAATAAAAGTTTCTTAAAGCCAAAACTGTTAATATATTCATGGAAATTGTGATGAGTGCAGTTAAAAAGTGAAATTTTAAATTTATTGACGCATCCGTGTTTTTTTGGGTTTTTTTTTCCATATCATATCTTCGATGTCACTCGATAGTAGTTTTCACTTAGGTCATGATCGGTGATAGTTTAAGTAGATTTCCCTTAAGTCTGAGTAACAATAAGTCTTCTCATATTTTCAGCACTCTCCGTTGTCTCTCAATAACCAATTCAACTCATTTTACATTATTGCAGCAGTCGCTTACCATTAATTTCTTGCTGTTAGTGTTCTCTGAAATTTGAGAGACAAAAGCTAGTAGAGTATTCATTCATGAATGGGTTTATGAAACACAAATGCTTATTTGATGCATTTTTTGTCCTCAATCAGGAAAATTTTTATTTCCAAATTCAAGTCCAATGTGAACAAATTTCTGTTGAGCTGTCTTCTTAATCAAATTCTGCCAAACTTCCAGCATCATTACTAATCATCACTGTATTGTATAACCTGACACTCATTGACCTTTAAATTCCAGTGTTCTTCAGATGACTCTTAATATAAAAAGCGGGAGGATGCTTGACTTAGATCCAATCTCTGTTTTTTATAAGATGTTCAAAGGAAGAAATACTGGCTTCCCGATCAAAAATGCACCAAACATTGATATTTTTTCCTTTCACTGTTCAAAACTCAATCATGCTTTGCAAAGTCTAAAACTAAAACAACAATTTCCCTTTACAAAACAACCAAACCAAACACAACAAATAAACATTTGAAGATATAAAGAACTTGAAGCATTAAATGTTTTACAAAAATTATTGGATTCAGCATTAAATAACTCGAAAAGGATTGATATGCCATAAAACAAGACAATGAAATCACAAGAACTCACCTTCCTATCACAGTGGAAACTTTACTTTCTTCCACATGCCTAACACTAGGTAGAATTTCCATGAACAGAGTTTCTTTCCAAAAGCTTCCCGTCTGTGGATCACATTTATTATAGTAGCAAGGACGACTGAGAATAATCCTAAAATAAGCAAAGAGCACATATAACACTTGGTATATATAAAGGGTCACCCATTTTAGTACTAACCAGGCTCAACGTTGCTTAACTTTAGTGATCTAATGGGAACTAGTGTATCAATGTGATTATGCCGTATATTAGTCCTCACGCGAAAGAGCAGGACACAAAATGTTTTTAATAATAATAATAGAATAACAATAACAAAGACTTTCGCTGGCGAGGACTACTATTGACCGTAACCAGTTATACATTCCTTTTGAAATTTTCATCTCTATTTTTCTCGTTATGTACTGAATATTTGTTAATGAAACCTATATGAAATATGTTCCTTATTAAATTTTAAAGATTTTCTATTCTGAAAGAAGTTTTAAAAAAATTTAATCTAAAAGTTATTTTAAAGTTTTTGTTAAAAAAAAAAAAATCAGATTTTCTCATTATTCAGACCTGTATTACAAAGAGGGGGTTTCAAAAATGAGTTGTGGTGTGAGGAGAAATACAAATTGAAATAGAGAGGAGAGTTTTAAAATATATAATCTTAAAAAGATAAGATACAAGTTAGAAAAGCATTACATCCAAGGCATGAAAATTGTTAAACAAAATGTTTTTACTATAGGCCTTAAAAATAAAGGTACAAGATTCAATTTGAAATTTATTTATCTTCAAAGTGCACCTTTATAAATTTTACAAAGTAACGTATTAAAATTTAATTTAAATTGAATAAAAAATTACCTTGGATTTATTTTATGTAATGTACATTCTGTTGCAATTTAAAAACATTAGCTTTCATCTAGCAATTAATGATATAGGTATCAAATTTTCAATGATTTTTTTTTAAAGTGCAACAGAATGTACATTACATAAAATAAATACAAGGTAATTTTTTGATCCAATTTAAATTAAATTTTTATATCTTACTTTGTAAAATTTATAAAAGTGCACTTTGAAGATAAATAAATTTCAAATTGAATCTTGTACCTTTATTTTTAAAGCCTATAGTAAAAAACATTTTGTTTAACAATTTTCATGCCTTGGATGAAATGCTTTTCTAACTTGTGTGTGTGTGTGTGTATATATATATATATATATATATATATATATATATATATATATATATATAGTTTTATTATTCTTTATGTAAATACAATCATATCTTGCTATGCCGTGCAGACCGTTTCAATCATAATAGATCTTATCAGGCAAAAAGATTAAAAATTAAAAAGGGGTTCAAGACCATTTTTAATTTTAGAGGGGAGAAAATATACCATGCTATGCCATGACTGGCGTGAAGCAAGGTTAATGTTCTCATTAATTTTCTCTCTTTGATTGAGCACTATCAACAACCTTTGTTGGAATTAAATTATTTTAATTGGTGGGGATGCCCTTTTCTCTTCCCTGCAACCTCTCTCCCACAGAAGAGACGTTGCGAGCCTGTCTCTGTTTTATCGTTATTTCCATGGCAAGTGCTCGTCTGAGCTCCATTCTCTGCCCCCCCCCTCCTCACCAATCTTTCACGAAAAACACCCGACTAGCTGAAACAACTGTCAATAATTTTCCCCACTCTTTATCCGTGCCTAAATCAAAACGTAGATTCCATGAACAAAGCTTCTTTCTTAGAACTGCACGCCTGTGGAACTCTCTGCCGCTTGCCTGTTTCCCTCCCGACTTCAACTTGGATGTCTTCAAGGTCAACACAAACAAATTCCTCATGAACCGCCCCCTTAAGTAATGACACTTTATCAAATCCCCAATACTAACTATTACAACGATACTATCCCATTGATTACTGTACACACAATAACCCTTATCCCCGAGTGGCTTCTGGGCCTTGATAAGTGGTGACCTACAAGTAAAAAAAAAAATGTTTGGATATCTTTCTACCTGGAATATATACATATATATATATATATATATATATAATTTATTGTATAAATGGTTAATATTTCATTAAAATTAAATATGCTGATTTTTAGTGATAAAAAAGGGAGAAACATGTTTATTTAAAGTGCAGAATTTAATGGTAGGATAAGACGACTAATTACCCAATCTGCATAGATATCACAAATCCCTTGTGTTTTTAGCAAGAGGTTAGGTTTAGTAAGAACACTTTCCTCCAGCTATGCCGATAATTTTTCATTAGTATCCATTGAACACTCTTTTTCTCTTCCTTTCCTTTTCTCCCCTTCTTTCCCTTTCTCCCCTTCTTTCCTTTGAAAAGCAATCATCCCAGTTTGGTATGATAGGCTGCAAAGCAGACGCTTCGGTGCAACGAACGGGAAACTTTGAAATGATGGACAACCCTCATAAATCTCTCTTGGAACGACTTGTTGCACACCAATAAATAATCTAATCAACCATGGAAGAAAAGGGCCGCCGAGCCAATACTTCAGCAGGAGACAATAGGGACGAGAAAACACTGACATGTTTTTCGATAAATAATAACTTTCAGCAAAGAGACCTGCGTATTCTTTTGTCCGTAAACGTTGGCAGATTTCAATGAGTTACTTTTTTTATATTTCTAACATTTTTGAGATAAGGATTGACTTATATTATTAGCATTCTTCGGACTACTGTTCTCATCTTGTTTTATTTTCACAACCTTTTCTGTCGACGTAACCTTTTTCATGTGTATCTTGTTGAACTACAAGCTGGAACAATAAAAGTGTCGCCCTAAAGAAAACAACACTACAGCTTTATTGTTTAAGTTTTATTGAAAAAAATCAATACACATAACTTGATAATGTAGAAGAGCTGACATCTACTCAATGTAGCCGCCTTCAGCCTCAATCGCCGTCTTGATACGAGTCTGGAACTAGGATCATGCCTTTTCGACAAGTGCCAGCAGGAGCTCAGTGAATACTTGGCGGATGGCAGCGATCAGGTTGGATTTGGTGTTGTGGGAGGTCATGTTGGTGATGTTCCTAATGTATGACCAAACGAAGTAGTCCAGCAGGTTCAGGTTGGGGGAGAAGGAGAGCCAGTAACAGAAGGATGCAAAGTTGTAGCACTCCTTCTGAAGCCGAATCCTGCTGCCACACCCAAGGTTTGCCAGCGACCACCCGATTCCGCTAGGGATTATCACACTCTTCAGCACATCCAGGTACACTTCGGTGTTGATTTTCGAGCCGACTTCGAAGATGTGAGGTGGCATGATGTGGCCCTCACTTGCAAACACACCAAAGACCATAACCATGGCCGGAAACTTTGTTTTCATCACCCTGGGTTCGTCCCTGTTATTCGTGGCAATCTAGCAATGCATTATGAAGGTGCTGGCAATGGTCCTGTTGTCATAACTTGGACTGATAGAGAGCATGAGTTGTACAGTGGTGATCTCGCTCATTGAACATTTTGTCACTTTCAAGCATGATAAAAGGCTCCTATTGCTCTTCGCATTTGTACACAACTGGTAAACTAGTAGACGTTTTGCAACAAAAAACGAAAACCTGTTTTCATCAAATGGAAATGGAATCATCTCGGCTTTTCTAGGGTAACAATTTTATCGTTCCACCTTGTAGAAAATCTTTCTGTTGGACTCTGAAATCTGCACGGAATTTCAAAACGAACCTTTTATTCAATCCACCAGTGTGGCATGCTCTTTTTCCTTCCATTATGACTGGGTAGAAGTGCTAAGTAATTTGCAATATTATTTTGAGTGTTGTCCGCAAAGCGGTTTGAATAGGGAGAACATAACTTAGAACTGAATTTACAAAGCGCTTTATCCACTATTCAGGCATAACAGTGGAATAAGTTTTACAGTTTCCACTTTTTTATTAATGCTATAGTTTTTAAATTATTATATTACAATTTGACTTCCAACAATGCGGTTTGATGCTCATTTTGATAATGTCATATTTCCGGAAAAAATTCCTTTCTTCAAATGCGCGCTCAAACTTAATTAAAACGTGCAAAACTTACTTGATCCAGTTGGTATCTATCCATTATACCTCTGAATTTTATCGCCTCCTATAAATTAACTTAATATCTGGGTGACAAGAAAGTTCTTGCGGTTTTTAACTTTGAAGTTCAGATTAATATTTTTGTTTAAACAAAAATTTCTTGATCAAAATAAGCACCATCAGAATCAACAACTTTTACCAACACAAAACAAGTTTATTTATGCCAGTGACGTAAAAATCTTGCGTTCTGGCGGCGGTGAAATCGCTGAAGGCGTTTTTGATATCGCTTAGGATTTTCAAGCATTTCTCACGCAGAAAGTTGTCAAGATGCTTGAAAAAGTGGTAGTTACATCTAATTCAGAAGCAAGTTCTCGAGCAGTTACGCATGGACTGGCTTCGACTAACGCTCTTAATTGATCGTTGTTAACATCTGATGACCACTACTACACTCATCATCTTCAAAACTCACATTGCCGCCACGAAATTTCTTAAACCACCATTGTGTTGTACATTCAGTAGTAGTTCCTGGGCCAAATGCTTCATTGATATCACGAGCTGTTTCAGCAGTTTTTCGGCCTAGCTTGAATTAAAATAAGAAAATTGTGCAAATTTGCTTTTTTTTTTCCATGTTGTATTCTGAAAAGAAAACAATTGTTTTACAACGATTGTAATTTAAACGATTAGATAGAGCGAAAAACGTTCTTTAAAATAATATATAAAGTAAAGGTATTATAACGAAAACTTGTTTAAAAATACATCATTTGAAATCAAAAAATTCTGTAAGACTTTCTTCTCAACCTAATAGTTAATAAGTTGGCATTTTAAATGCAAAAAATATTTCTTGTAATTATTTTGAAAAAAAGTATTTCTAAGACTGGTCACAGCTTAATAGGTGACATACTTTTTTAAGCAAATCAAAACCATTTCTTCCTAGGAGAAGGAAGGAATAAAACAATCACACAGAGTTCCTATTTACAATGTCTCCTCACGGGACAGAGTTAGGCACCAGGGTCGTTTTTTATGTGTTGAAAAGGAACAAAAATAAAAATTGTCTCAGTCGTGAAGGATTTCTCCTCCACTGACAGAGAACAAAAAATTGAAGTGGAGCATCTGAAGAACAGATACTACACTTTGATCATGACCCGAAGGCCAGAGTTAATAAAACTAGATATCCCCTGTCTCTATTTCTCTCTCTCTTCGCCCTTTCTCTTTCTCTCTCTCTCTCTCTCTCTCTCTCTCTCTCTCTCTCTCTCTCTCTCTCTCTCTCTCTCGTATATATATTTGTGCCTTCACATCCTTCTCTCCCCCTGTGTTTGCCTTCTCTCATTTTATTCTCATGAGATGAGATTGTAAAGGACATCATTGACAGAATAATCACATAAAGAAACTGAAATTGATCTGTAATTATCTCGCTTTTATAAAAGAAAGCTTTCGCACTTCGATAGGTAGGGGGGGAAGAGAACTCAGTAGAATTAACTTTTTTCGATTAAAAGTGCTAGAAATGAATACGAACGGGACAGAAAAAGCTTCCCCTCCCAGATTAGAATAGCCTCATTTTCGATTTCAAACTGCTTAGTATGGCCATTCTATATTGCATTTTTCTTCTTTTTTTTACTATCGAATAACAATACTTTATTGATTGGCCATGTTACGTTTTAATGTCTATAAAATCGAACTTATGCACAGTAATTATCTTTTCGAGATATAGGTAACTCACGTGCTGAGTTAATACCGAGTCAGAAATTTAGCTGTGGCGTGATAGTGACGTCACAGAATGAAATGGATATATCGGCATCAAAATCGAAAGAGAAGGAGGAGTGGGAAAAAGGAAAAAACACGCAGCGATTGGTTGACACACATGAGAGCCCCCCCCCCTGCATACCTCTTGAAAGCGAGCCGGTCAACCTGTGAGGTCTACAGAGAATTACTGCAACACAACAGCTGACTGCAGGTATCTAATCAGGAAAGGGAAAGAAAGAACGAACATATTGATTCGGTTGTAAATAGGTGTCGGTGATTTGTGTGTGAAACCAAACGAAATCAATAACTTTTTCTTTCACCTAAAATCGTATCAGGTTTTTCTTTACGAGTCTCTACATACAACGTTTGGTCCATTTGAAAAATATCAACTTACATTGGTAGGTAATGTAAAATCAATTTTAAATATTGCTCGGGCAGGAGGGACCTGGTATTTAAATGAAAGTTTGATGTTTTCAAAATTAAATTCGAATTGTTAGTGGTCACAAATTAAAATACAATAAAAGCTAAAACTGTGAATTAGTAACTATACATTTAATAAGTTTTTGAACTGCATCATTAAAATCTAGTCATAATGTAAGTATTTGTAAGAAACGGAACGTTTTAGTTTGAGAATTGATTACGAATGTAAATAAATAGCAAATCAAGTGCAGTGTATGCTAACGAAGGAATTGTCAGGCTAGATAAAATATGTACTAGCTGAAATCGATTGGAATATCTTTATGTAAATAAAAATTAAACGTAGCTAGTTGGAATCAAATACCGATTTGCTATTTATAAAATATATATGGCGATTAAGCTACACTGAATATTCCGCGTTTCATTCACTCTAGGATTCTTCAGGCAAACAAATACTGGGAACTCAAGGAAAGCGGACGTTTGCCGGTAGTCAAATGAAAAATAGTAAGACAAGCAAACACCTGTAGAGACCTAGACGACCCATGTAGATTATGCCTTCATGAAAATTTGCTATCCTCTACTTTAAAGAACCCCAACATCTATTAAACTGTAGGAGAGAAATAGCGAACAACTGTGTTCACAGGATAAAATTTACTCTAGGATAGAGATACAAAATAACTTTAAAACTAACAAAAACAATAGAAAATAAACAAATAAATAAATAAAATAAATAAACATACATATACATAAACTATCACACGCACACACACACACACACACACACACACACACATATATATATATATATATATATATATATATATATATATATAAACTAACATTAAAAAAAGAAAACTAACCTAGATTTAAAACAGGTCAAGACACTAGATATCCAGGCTAAATAGAGCATCACACAACATGAAAAAGTTATATATATATATATAACTATTTCATTTAATCACATAAATTGATATACGGAAGTATAAATTTAAGTGTAAACTTTAAATATTTACTTCAACAGTGCTCAATACGTAGGTAGAGCTAGGTAGTAAGTTATATAATATATATAGCGATTAAGCTACACAGAATATTCCACGGAATATTCTGTGTAGCTTAATCGCCATATATATTTTATAACTTACTATATACATATATATGAATAAATTATTCATTTATAAATAAGCGTATACCTGGCTCTATTTGTTCTGATGCACTATTATGTAAAGCTCGTTAAAATTCATTGGTTTCTATGTTTGTACATTATTAACTTGGAACTGATATATATCTTTCTTTCTTGAACTCCAAGCTAAATAGTATTATTGTTTGTGGTTGTATAAAATAAGAGCAGTAAGTGAAACTAGTGAGAGTAATAGACAGAAACAGTAAGAGATGGGTGTGTTGTCTTGTAAATTGCAAACTACAAAACCACGAATATTTTAACATGTATTTTGTGTGATTAAATTATAGAGAACTAAAAGGTGATTAATGCAGCTTTAATATAGTAGTAGTAGTAATAATAATAATAATAATAATAATAATAATATGAAAATATATATAACATGACGAGTTCTTACGAGAACAAAACGTGGAAAATTCTATGTAACTTAATTGCCATATATTTTTATAACTTATTATATATAATTGCAATTTGTCGCCCAATTTTCGGATTTTGTAATCATGCCCAGGTATTTTATTTTGTTTTTTTTTGACGGATTGATAGTTGCTATTTCTTCTGAGGAATTAAGGACAGAATTGATTGATATTATAATTAAATGAAGGATTTTGCGCTACGAAACAGTGGCTGTCAAGAGGTTTTTTTTTGTTTTTTTTTTACACAGTGATCACCACTTATCAAGGCCCCGAAGCCACTCAGGGATAACGGTTATTGCAAGTACATTACGTTAGTGTGGAGATTTGATGAAGTGTTTACTTAAGGGGGCGGTTCATTAGGAATTTGTTAATGTTGAACTTGAAGACATTCAAGTTGTAGTCCGGTGGGAAGCAGGCAGATGGAACAGAGTTCCACAGGCGTGCAGTTCTAAGAAAGAAGCTTTGTTCATGGAATCAACGTTTTGATTTAGGCACAGATAAAGAGTGGGGGAAATTTTTCACAGTGGATTAAGCTAGATGGGTGTTTTTCGTGAAAGATTGGCGAGGGGGGACCAGAGATTGGAGTTCAGACAAGCACCTGCCATGGAAATAACGATAAAACAAGGATAGGCTCGCAACGTCTCTTCTGTGGGAGAGAGGTTGCAGGGTAGAGAAAAGGGCATCCCCCACTAAGCCACAAAGTCTATTTTGTACTCTGTCAAGGCAGGATAGGCTGTTTTTAGCAGCTCCTGCCCAGATATGGCAACAGTATTCCATCCTTGGACGTACTTGGCTTTTTGTTGTGAATGTCACGTCAACACACTTAAAGGAATAAATAGTAAGAAGGTCAACATCTAGAAATTTGGAATTTAGATTTTTTGCCATTTGTTATGTGCTTTGTAATCACATTGAGCTTCATAGATTAAAAGATTGGCATAAATAAAAGGTGAAATATAATTGAACAAAAATATTTTCACAGAAATATTTTATCGCCTCAGCTCTAGTAATGCATACACTATTGAGCTATCAAGCCAACTTTTGTCTGAATTGAAAAAAAAATTCAGATAATATATTTTAACTTTGGCGCTTGTGTTGAGATATGCACTCTTTTAATTGTCATTCTGTTTTTCTACTAAAGTAGAAAGTGGACCTTGAATTTACTTTTAACTCTTGTTTCCCTTATTTTGTCCTTTACTCTTCACATTCTATAACCGATATTTCTGACAAAGGGAAAAGAATTGCTGCTTTCTGGGTCAGAATCTATCCATCTAACATTTATCGTTGGTTAGTTTTTGATTTTGTAGTATTTTTTAAGTTCCTTACATTAAGTGGCTTCATACCTTGTCTGAAGCGATTTCCATAAAAAAATCAATACTAGATTACAACATAGTTTTAACCGTTGATCCTGATTCTGATGTAAGTCGAAGCATGAATACCTATGAACGATTCCCATTAATAAAACAAGCAAACAGCTTTTTCTTTTCAATAAACAGCTTGGATATTACGTTTCTTAACTTTTGAGATGAGGATTGGTTATTCGTATTCTTTGGATTCATCGGACTACTGTTTTCATCTTGAATGTGATTTTCACAACGTTTCGGTCGATGTAACCTCCGACCTTCTTCAGGTATCAATTCTTAGGGTGGATGACCAAAAAGTACATTTGCGAATTACTTAGGACCTCTATCCAGTCATGGCTGAAGGAACAAGAGCATGCTACCTCTGTGAAGTAAATAAAGGATTCCATTCGAAATTCTGTCCAAATTCCCGAGTTCGGCAGAAACATTCTCGAATTCAACAAGATACAATTGAAGAAGGTCGGAGGTTAAATCGATTAAAACATTGTGAAAATGATACTCAAGATGAAATCACCAATCACATGAATCCAAATAATACAAGCTTGGATATTTACTCATAGAAGAAGGAGAACAAATATTTTGGAAATTTTCCAAGAATTTGACACTTTCCTGATTATCCTTATTACATATCTTACAAACCGCATCAAAACTCGCTCCGGCGTTGCTTGAATTAATCTCACAGACGTCTACGTTCGGATAATATCATTTAAATTTCATTTAAATCGTTTGACAATTTTACAATTAACTTGCGTAACAAAAACTGTGTACACAAGAGAAACTCAAAGAGAAAGAGTGCTACGACATTGTACCCTTCTTTCACTGGTTCCCTTCTCTCCCCCGACTTGAACCCGATAGACTACTTCGTTTGATCATACGTGGAGAATATCACCAACATGACCTCCCACAACGGCCTGATCGCCACCATCTGCCGAATATTCACAAAGCTCTTGTCGGTGCTTGTGGAAAAAAGCATGCTCCCAGTTCCGGACCCATATCAAGGCGGGGATTGAGGCTGAAGGCAGTTACATTGAATAAATATCAGCTCTACTACATAATCAAGTTACCTGAATTGATTTTTTTCAATAAGTTTTAAAATAAAGCTGTAGTGCTGTTTTCTTTAGGTGACACTTTCATCGTTCTGCCCTGTATTTTTCAAATCGCATCAAAACTTCCGATGTTGCTTGAATCAATCCAACGTACGTTTGCTTCGAAGATCAGATGATGTCACTTAAATTTTATTTAAATTTTTTGACAACTTTTTCAATTGGCTTGAGAAACTCATCTTCAGCAAATCTGTAAGAAGATTAAAACGCAGGCTTTCTATGTAGATTTAAGGCTTTTAATGCAGATGTAACTTCAGCAAACATGCAGAAAAGATAATGCTCTGAGATGGACAAGACAGCTTTAAAATTTAAATCTGTCAGATTAAAGATTTTTTTCTTTAAGGTTTTATAATTTCATCCTTAACCCAGACTTTTTCTCAAACTTATGGATTCTGAGCTGGATGTATTAAAAAGAATCATTTCATCCAGGATCACTTAAACATTTTTTACTCACGTTCACCCCTAATAACGCATATCGCCACTTGGACGTAAGGACCTACTATTTGTGACCATGCCTAGGAAAGATTAACAAGACGTGGGTTTACGTTACATTTAAACTTCTGCATGGAGAAACAGGTAGCAGGAAGGGAATTCCAAATTCAAACTGTTCGAGGGAAGACACTATTAAAGTAGAAAGCTTTCTGGCATTTAGAACCTCAGCAGTGAGATTTTGTTGCTAAGTGAGTTTGTCGGGGATATGTACGTCGAGGTGGCACAAGTAAACGAGGTCATTAGAGCACATTCCACTAAAATATTTGTAAAAATGGCACAGAGTTGCAACATTGCGGTGATGGGACAGGGGTTGGAGCTTAGTTGACAAAATTAGATTGAAAATTATTTTTTGGACCCTGTCCATATGAAGTAACAATATTCCATGCATATGCGAATTGTGGAAACAGGATACTCTTAAGTTTGAGTAATCTTCTAGCTTGATAAAGGGAACCCACTTTCTTTGCAGCAGCCTTCACAAAGTTCTCAATGTATTTGTTCCAGTTCATATTGCCCGTGAATGTTAGGCCGAGTATATGATAGCATTTATAAACTGGCGTCCTGTTTTCTGAACGAGCGCCTGATCAATATAAAGTTTATAGTGGGGCAATGATGCAATCTACTGAACCCCGCTTCTACTGATCCAAGTTTGTTTAAGAACAAATTGCAAGAAGATATCTAAGATAACCGGAAGTAATGCTGGGATAATCTGAGAAAAACTGGTGTGATTTACGTATTTTCTCTCTCCAAGAGTTGCATTAACAATAATCTTCCACAAAACAGAGAATGCTGCTTTTCATCTATTTTCTTTTTGTAGAAATCGCTCCAGACAGGGTATGAAACCACTTTATTTAAGGAGCTAAAAAAAATACTACTTTAAGTTGAAATACTAGCAAATGAAAAGTGTTAAATGAATAGATTTCAACCCAGAAAATAGCAATTCTTTCCCCTTTGTCAGAAACATCGCTGATGGAATGTGAGGACTAGAGGACAAAACACGAGGAAGCGAGAGTTGCGAGGCTGCTGATGGTACATCTTTTGTGGGTGATGCAGAGATTGCAAGTTGGCACTGAGGTGAAACTGCTCTTCAAAAGATAGATTTTAAATCCCGATCCATGATATTGTACGCCAGAATTTGCTCACCAATAACATTTTTTTTTAGCATTCGTATTCGGACTTTTTTGACTACTGCTTCCATCTTGAGTGTCATTTTTACAACGTTTCAGTCGATGTAACCTTCGGTCTTTTTCAGATTTATCTTGTCGAACTCTGGAATCTGCACAGAATTTCAAAACGGAACATTTGATTTCATTCATAGCGGTAGCATGCTCTCGTTTCGTCGGCCACGGCTATGTAGAACTCTTAATTCACAATTGTATTTTTGAGTATCGGCTACACTGGTGATTGAACCTTCATTCTCCTGGAGAGTGTAACTTACAACTGGTTTTTACAAAATACTTTATCCACTACGCCAGAATCATCTCCGCATTCATCTCCCAAATAAGGCATTTGTGGTTAGAAGCAAGAAAGAGAAGTCTTACCGTGGGTGCTTAGCGAGTGAGTTCAGGCGAAGAAAAGGAAGAACAAACATGGCGGCCAGCATTTTTATTTCGTCCGTTCTCGCATAATCTCGTGTGTGCGTGAAGATGGAACCTATAAAACGATGTTCATTTCTGGGTGCTGGGAGATGATTCCCGATCAGCCAGGAGAGAAGGCAACGAGAGAGAAGAGACAGAGGACTGTAGCGATAATCTTTCTTGAACATTCCGGTTGTGTATTTGAGGTGACCCCCCCCCCCCAATTTTACATCAGGATTGATATTACTTTCATAGTTTAATGTTATGGTAGTTTTTTTTTTTTTTTTAACATTTTCAGTTCGTAATGATCGAAAAAAAAAAAAAAATATCCACTCCCCTTTGTTAGATACAATCAAAAGTAAAACCCTTCAACCTTTTTGGCCATATCAAACGATCAACCATTGGCCTGTCAAAGTTATGCTTTGATGGTATGTTAGAAGGCAAAAGAGGCAGAGAAAAACCAAAGAGATGGAAAGAAAATGTTTTTGATTGGACATCTCTCAACAGTTGGCCATCCATCAACCAACTTGTCCTGGATCGGAAGGAATGGCTAAAAATAAATCACGTGGGTCCGTAATTCGCACCAAGCGGAAGATGCGACTCATGATGAACTTGGAAATATTTAATTTCTTAATTTATTAAAATCGTTCTTTCCAGAATTAAGTATTTTTCAAGATGATTTTGTGCAAACCGATACATTTACAACGAAATTAATATTTATTGACAGTAAACTTTAACGTTTAAAATTATCTGGATTTTCTAAATTTTCTGAAACGGCAGCTCCGAAATGTCGAGTCACGACCCGCTAATAGAAACGTGTTTAACGTACTGGATGTCCATGTTAGCGTAGTTTCACAGCCGAAAGCAACGAAGCCGAGATTCGAAAAGCTGAGCTTTATCTCACATCAGATAAAGCGGGTCTCATTTTTGTAGGTGGATCAGAAATCACCGTTTTCCATCAGCGTTTTTTCTCTGATTGGAAGCGAAAGTGGGAACTTTTAGACTCTGCGAGAACTTTGCTACCGGCGCCAACCGAAAGAATTCACTGGGGAAATTAATGAATGAATGAAGCAACAAATATCGATCCGAAACGTCTGTCCATTTTGACAAACAATATGTTTATAGCATGATTGGATATGAACACGCTTGTGAATTCATATTATTGGCGGCGGGGTGGTGATGATGCAGGTGGTATGTCTTTCCCCCCACTAAAGTTCATATTGTTCGCTTCCTCGTTTTGCTGCGAGCAAGTTTTTTTCTTTCTTTCGCCATCATAGCGTGGCTGCTTCACGTATCTGTTGAAATGTAAGTATTCTATTGAAAAATGCTGCACGTGTCGTCGTTTAATTCCCATTTTGATAATATTCAGTTTCACCCAAAGAACTTAATTCTTTAAGGATGAAAAAGTTGTTGACTAAAAAAATAAATATTTAAATATGATTAGAAATTGATGAATTAACTTGAAATGACAGTCATGTGATTTTTAAAATCTTGCACACTGCAAGACAAAATCGTTATGTGCGGGAAAAGTTATGACGTGGAAGTTTTGGTGATGGGCGTTTACGTCAAGTATACCTGAATAAAAAAGATTAGTTTAAACTGCCTCCAGGCTGTCTAAATTTTTAACTCGGCCATGAAGTACAATCGTAGTTTCGTTGCTTGGGATACTTTTTCGATTCAGAAAACTACAATAGTGTTAAGACGAGTTTCTCTCTCGGTCTCATATATATATATGTGTGTGTGTGTGTGTGTGTGAGATAAAAAAGTTTATATTCCAAATTTCTAGCTGTTCATCTTGCCGTTTATTTAATTTCAAAGATGGCTTAGCTAAAATAAAACACAATTGCAAATACTCTTCAGATTTTATAATCATGTCTATATTCCTTTTTTGGTCCCCCCCCCCGTCAAAAGGAGGGTGGACCTGTAAATTCACCTTTGTCCGTTCGTCTGTCCGCACTTTTCTTAATATCTACGCCTTGGAATTTTTTGAAATTTTGCACAAACATTAAACATGATATGAGTAAAAACGTAACAGAATGGATTTTCCAGGAAAACTCTGGTTGCTCCCCTAGGTGTGCCTTTCGGGTTAAAATGGCGAAAATTGACACTTTTGTGATTATTAAAACAAAATTGATGCCTTGGATTTTTATAAAACTTTCTGAAAAGTTGTAACTAATTGATTTCTATATAATTTTGTTTGTCTATACTTTGCGATAACTCTTGGGTGTGCCTCCAGGGGTTCTTTTAGGGCTAATAAAAACACTCCATTTTTGGGGGACTATTTTACCATATTTGTCAAAAATTTTCTGTACATATCTATTTAGCAGTTTTGCATGGTGCTGAACTTAAATTTAAATATGTTAAGGCCTTGGGGACTTTGGGGGTTAAAAGGGGGCGGGGTGGCAAATGATGGACTTAGTCATTTCTTTTTTTTTTTTTTTTGCATGGTGCAAACTCAAATTTACGCCTTAAGCCTAAAACTGCACCGTTTGTTCATTTTCATCAGGATTTGACTGTCCCTGGGGACTTTTGGGGCTAAATGGGGGCGGGGGGGGGGGGGGGCAAACGCTGAACTTAGTCATTTTTTTATGCCTCGTTCACTGTGCACTCACGGCGGATCACGCATGCTTCACTTATTTTTTAAGTTGATGAGTTCCTATTCTTCTGATGAGTCAGAGAGGAAAATATCCAAAAACTGACATAATAATTATATGAATGATTCTGCCCTACGAAACAGGTGCTGTCAAGAATTGAACAGTTTAAAATGTTTAAAGATATAAACGGTAAGATGGCCAGCATCTTAAAATTTGGAATATAGACTTTTTGTCGTTTATTTGTATGTGCTCTGTAGCTACATGACACAACGAAATATTATGAAAATAAAAATGTTCGCTTGTGGACACTTTTGTGCATGTCACCGACTGCCTAACCTAAAATGCACCAAACATTGATGCCATTGTTTTTTCCTTTTTCTTTGCAAAACCCAACCATGTTCTGCAAAGCAAAAACCAAAAAAAAAATCCTCCACAAAACAACCAAACCAAGCACCATGAATAAATATTTGAAAATATAAACAACTTAAACCATAAAATTTTTTACCCAACAACACCTTCAAACACCCGCGCAACGCCGGGCACCCAGGCTAGTATAATAATGAATACGAAATCTGCATTAATAAAAATATAATATTTAAGCGTATTTTACGACCTGGCAATGCCGGGCGGCCTGCTAATATATATATATATATATATATATATATATATATATATATATATATATATAATTATTGGAAATCATATTTATTTCACTTGAACAGAGTTGTAATTACATGATCTTTAAAACCAATGAATCGATACTTTTCGCCACTAACCTTAAATTCATGATCTTTCATTCAAACTCCTGTGGGACAAAATAACTTATGGCCGCATTAAACTTTTCATAACTTACACTTTGCATTAAATTCAATTCCCACGAGTACATTATAGTTTTGTTTCAGGTTGAGACTAACCCTAACTCTTACTCTCATATATTTATCTCATGTATGATGACCAATGCATTTAAAGCAAATAAATATCAAAGTTTGAAGGTAAAAACACAACTCTTGCTCTCTCAACTTTTTAGCCAGAATAATAAGTGATGAAATCATTTGTGTTTTAAGTAGTGATGGCATGATTCCAATAATTTTTCCGATTCCGATACAATTATTGATTCCGAGACAATTATCGATTCTGTTTAAAATTACCAATTCCGAGACAATTACCAATTCAGTTTAAAATTACCAATTCCAAGACAATTACCAATTCAGTTTAAAATTACCAATTCCGAGACAATTACCAATTCAGTTTAAAATTACCAATTCCGAGACAATTACCAATTCAGTTTAAAATTACCAATTCCGAGACAATTACCAATTCAGTTTAAAATTACCAATTCCGAGACAATTACCAATTCAGTTTAAAATTACCAATTCCGAGACAATTACCAATTCAGTTTAAAATTACCGATTCCGAGACAATTACCAATTCAGTTTAAAATTACTGATTCCGAGACATCTACCGATTCCTATTCTTTTTAAAAGTCTGAATATCGAGTGGGTTTCGGGGGGGGGGCATTGCAAGAACCCATATGTGTGCATATATTTACGCTAATGTAAAAATCACTTATTGGTGTGACCCATAGGTTTTAGTTTCATTAATAGTTTAAAATCACTGAAGATTTGTTATTTCATCATTAATACGAATTCATACGAATTAATACGAACCGTAGAAGATTTAGTTTCAAACAAAAACAAAGAAATAAAAACAAAACAAAACAAACAAAAACAGAATCGCTTTTGACATTGAAAAATAGTCACAC
Organism: Euprymna scolopes; assembly: GCF_053919585.1. NCBI lineage: Eukaryota > Metazoa > Mollusca > Cephalopoda > Sepiida > Sepiolidae > Euprymna > Euprymna scolopes. The sequence goes on from NC_136501.1 coordinate 5,943,680, forward strand.
ATCTTTTTGATTTTAATATCAATTTCGATACTCCAAAAGGTTCTGATTTTTATCGATTTCCAATTCCAATTAATCGTCTCAACACTAATTTTAAGTAATAAAATATGTTTATTATATACTAGCAGGCCACCCGGCATTGTCCGGTCGTAAAATACGCTTAAATATGATATTATGATAAATGCAGGTTTCGTATTCATTATTATATTATTTTGGATCCAATACATAGAATGATTTTAAAAAGTAAAAAAAAAAAAAAAAAAAAAATGACTTATGTGCCACCACCAAGAATCGAAACCAAAACGTTTAGCTTATGATTTACTTTTTCCTTTGACGTTAATGCCTGAACTATGAAGACATGTTTGCTGCAAGGTTAAAAATTAAAACCTGGACCAATAGTTATTACGTTACGCATGCATATTAGTAACGCCATCGTTCGACCTTCACCTGGCAAATTCCATATTTTAAATTTTCACACTATTGCACCGATTTTCCTCGGCTAAAACCTAAATATAAAGTTCCGCATGTGTTCGAATAAGCGTTTAATGCAGAGAAGGCAATCTGTTGATGGCGACCCACGGCCACGAATTCGGAAATGTAGCACATGAGCAAGAAAATTCAATATTTTCGAGATGATTAATCCTTTCATAGTAGACATCATTATTTATCTATCCATTTCATTAACCATTATCCTCCAGTGATTTTATCCTTGATAAGTGCTGACTCATTAGTAACAGAAACAAATGAAGAAACCCTTAATACATGAAATTGTTTTAAGGTGTATGTGTTTGAATATATTCCGAATATGAAGGGGTCTTCTTCAGAATTCTACTTAATTTAAAACACAAAAATACAAAAAAATCTTTATGATTTACATATCTGTCACAGAACGAGAATGTCATAGTCCAAAACTCATATAAATTGATCAAGTATTTTATACATACATACATATATATATATATATATATATATATATATATATATATATATATATATATATATATATATAATCAGTGTTTATGATATTTAGCAATTAATAGTATATTGTATCCATTACAAGGCTATATTAAAATTTCGATAGAATTGAATTGTCTCTTTTTGTTAAATATAGTCGATCAAGACAGGGTTCTCGCTTTGTCATAAAATTTGATTTTCTTAGTTATAAAACAAAACAAAATTATTTGATCAATTTACGTGATTTTTTGGAATATGAGATTTTCGTTTTGTGACGATTGCATTCTGGTCTGGCACTATTTGAAGCATAAAATCTTTTACCAAAATGAGGTGATTCAGTATTATATATCTCCAAACGTCATAAAATAAATCAACGAAACCTCCAACTAATTATTAAAATCTTCCAGAATTATCTTACTGCTTAATGAATACCCTAAACTCTTCTTGACCCATGTAAGTGTTGACTTGCCATCATTGTTTATTCCATTGATTTGATTTTCTTGATGACCAATTGTGAAGAACTAAAGCCAAAACATGTTGCTGAATAATTCACGTTAGAAACGAATTCTAATTATTCCACTCCAAGATTGTAAGCAATGGAAGATGCCAGTCCATACAACCATCGCATAAACAACTGCAATTAACTGATCTGCTTCTTAAACGATCTGCGTTTGTCATCGTTTCATATGCGAAAGATGCGGCGCTATAATGTGCCGCATCTTTCCGATGTGGATGCACAATGCCAGCGCTAAGGCTTTAATGATCTGCTTCCCAGGAACTATCCTTCAAGCTGCTCTGAGTCTAGTGCTACTAAACAAGGCTGTCTGAAGATACTGGCTTCCTGGCTGAAAATGTACTAAACACTGATGTTATTGTTTTATTCTTATTTTCCCTTTGCAAAACTCAATCATGTTCTGCAAAGTCAAAAACAAAAACAATCCTCTTCTACAAAACAACTAAACCAAACATCATAAATAAATATTCAAAGAAGGCATAATCACGTCGACACACCGATTCCCCTTAGATTACCGAAGTTAAGCAACGTTGAGTCTGATCAGTACTAAAGTGGGTGACCATTTGTAATTCTAGGTGTTGTATGTGCTCTTCGCTTATCTCGGCATAGTTTCAAGTTGTCCTGAACTTCTCTCTGGCACAGGAAACACGCATGCTGCACTTCAATTTCTTGTTCTCTGTCAGTGGAGGAGAAATCCTTCACGACTGAGACAATTTTTATTTTTATTCCTTTTCTCCACGTTAAAAAACGACCCTGGTGTCTAACTCTGTCCCGTGGGGAGGCATTGTAAATAGGAACACGCAGTGTCAATTCAGAAGAGGTGTGGGTGGCAGATTGCGTAACCCTTGCCTCACAAATGCGTATGCAGCTACCCTTTCATAAAACATCCATCGTCTCTCGAGACAGAATCGAGGCGATAACGATGATGATAAAAAACTTGTAACGTAAAAACTTTTTCCAATAACCTGAAAAGGGTTGATGTGCCGTAAAACAAAATACCCGAAACAAATCGAACGTCTCTGAAACGAAGTTAAAAACGTTAAACTTTTCCATAATTTACATTTTGCATTAAACCCTGAGCACATCGATTTTGTTGGGGGTTGAATCTGTACTAAGCCTAACTCTACTTACCCACATAATGATGCATTTTATTTTTTCATTTACTTTTATTAAAATTTTTATTTTAAAAAGCATACTCTTTTTGGAAAACTTCACCACATGATTGAGAACAGAACTGCCACTCAAGAGATGGTTGTTTCGTTATGTCATGACATGAGTGGATTAGCAGATTATACTGAAACTAGACGTTTTAGCTTTTTTATGTGCTGATTTTTGCATTAAGTACTAATCCTGGTGTGGTAGCAGGATGCTGCACTGACCCACGTCCAAAGAGAACACACCTTGGCTTCAGAAAGAGTGCTATGCCTTTGTACGTTTCTCTCACTGGTCTCACTCCTCCCTCGACCTGAACTCAGACTATTTCGTTTGGTCATACATCGAGAACATCACCAACATGACTTCCCACAACACCTAAGCCAGCTTAATAGCCACCATCCACCAAATATTCACCGAATTCCCACCAGCGCTTGAGAAAAAAAGTATGCTCCCAGTTCTGGACCCATACCAAGGTGGTGATTGAGGCTGAAGGTGGCTACGTTGATCTTTTTAATAAAAGTTTTAAAATACAGCTGTAATATTATTTTCTTTAGGGTCACTTTTATCGTTCCCCCCTGTATATGTATTTTTGTTTGAATTTTCTTATTTTGTTTGTTGAGGATGGAACATTCTACCGGATGCAAAACATTCATCTATTTCAGTCACCTCAAGCGAGACATTTTTTTTTAAAGATTCTAACCGTTTCTTTGACCATAACTGTTTGTATTTCTCGTGCACTTGGTTCACCAGGTATATTCGTCAGTTATATATGTTGTGTGTGCGTGTGTAGACTGCCATTTACAGAAGAAGACTATCTGTATAAGAATGGAATTTCCGGTTGTGGGCACGAAGATGATATATATATATATATATATATATATATATATATATATATATATATGCCACTTCGAGATTCTAATTCTGTTTTACATTTGCGTATTTGATCATCTGTCATGGAATCTTATCAACTTTTTATATCGATGATGAAAATGTAAATTTATCTGTCTTTCTCTTTCTTTCGTTTTCTCTTGGCTTCTTTAATTTCTTCTTTTTAGTGCTGTTATATATATATATATATATGTGTATATATATATTTATATATATATGTATATATATATGTATATATATATATATGTGTATATATATATATATATGTATATATATATATGTATATATATATATATATATACACACACCCTATTATGTTCATTTGTTGAGTGATGCCAATATACAAATATTTACGATTGGGTGTGAATGCATTTCGTATAATCCTCATCAAATATACCTGTCTTCAGCTGGTTCCATTACCAATGACATCTTTGTTAGGAGTAGACATCAATTCTTGTGATGAGGAGGAGGAAAGATGCTGGTGCATCCTGATTTCGTGACGATGAATAATGCGGACGCAAGCAAGAAGAATATAAAAGACATAAACACGAATTTCGTGAATTGATGAGAAGCAAATCGATCATCATGGACATTTTTTTTTTGTATTTTTTTTTTTTTCTTCAAGAAAAAAACTTTTATTCTTCATAGACTTGAATTTTAGGCTAGAATGAAAGTGTGTTATCTGTTTTAACTTCAGTGAGAAGAGAACTCCTTGACACTGGAAATTTTTCTTTTTATTCCATCAAGAACATTTTTTAGGCCATGGCACTTCGAAACTAAATACTTCTCATCAGAAAAGGTGAAAAACTGGCATTATAGAAATATAAAAATATAAAAACAAAATCGATTTAAGAACATTTACATTAGAAATGAAAAAAAATCAATAAGGAATAAAATAATAGGTGCTAAAAAAGAAGAAAAAAAGCATCAATAAATAACGGTAGGGGAAGGAGTATGTTCTTAAGTTAGTTTTTGTTTTGTATATCTTTATATTTGTATAATGCAGATTTTTTTCTTTTCTGATGAGAATCATCTAGCTTCGAAATGCCATGGCCTAAAAGTTCTTTCCTACTCTCTTCTTAATTTCGTGCTCATTGATCTAATGATACAATAAAGTTCTATGTAACTTTTATCCCTAATCTTTTAATATATATATATATATCAACAGATTATAACTTTTTTTTTTACGAAGGAGTCACCACTTATCAAGGTCCAGAAGCCACTCGAGGATAAGGGTTAAGGGTATAGTGGTCAAGGGGAACATGTCAGTCATCGTTAGCAATGGAAATTTGGTAAATTGGATTACTTAAGAGGATGGCTCATCAAGAATTTGTTCACGTTGGACTTGAAGACAACCATATTGTAGTCAGTTGGAAAGCAGGAAAACGGAACAGAGTTCCACAGGCGTGCAGTTCTAAGAAAGAAGCTTTGTTCATGGAATCCATATTTAAGTTTAGGCACAGATCAAGAGTGGAGGAAATTATTGATAGTGATTTCAGCTAGACAAATGTTTTTCATGAAAGTTTGGTGAGAGGGGACCACAGATTGGGGCTCCAACGAGCACTTTCCATGAAAATAACGAGACAGGCTTACGTCTCTTCTGTTGGAAAGAGGTTCCAGGGAATAGAAAAGGGCATTCCCCACTAGATTACAAAGTCCATTTTGAACTCTGTCATGGCAGCATAAGCTGCTTCTAAAAGCTCCTGAGGTCCCTAGTTAATAGTAACTAGCTGACCGAGACATGCTCATGAATGTCTAGTGACATGTCAATTTTTATTGGATTGATGTTAAAACAAAAGTGCTCAATAACGAAGTGAGACAAGATATACTTTTTATTTGTTTTTACATAAATATTTATATGTCGCTACACATTCATGTGTATGTTTCAGCTGGCTATTACTAGGAACCTTTTCGGGCGATATAGCTTATATAAAAGTTAATATATATATACGCACTAGACTTTTTAACTCATCAAAAAGTTATAATCTGTTTACTGAGAATGTATGATAAATTGATGATTATTAGGGCTATGACAACAGCATATTCTTTTCCTTGTTTTGACTCTCAGGTATATATCCATTGATATCTTATATGTTTTTATGTAGAGTGATGTTATCCTCGGTTGATTAATTGTGTCTAACTGTGTCGGATTCTCGATTTTACTCGAGAGTAAAAACAATGAAAAGAATATGCTGTTGTCATATCCCTAATGATTAAATATTAAATTTGTGCACATTTTCTATTAAATACTAACCTCTATTAATTCTTAACTGCTCATTGAGCAGATATCATAATACTTAATTCGCTGTACGCTATAATAATAAAGGTCCATACAAAAAAAGAGGCAGATCAGTCCTAATAGTTTTCAATAAAACTTCTTGAGTAAATGTGGTATTGTTGTTAACGAATCCATATTAATACCAAACGTGTACCAAATGGATGCCATAATTGCACGTAATCATAACAAAGGTTTAAAAAAAATTTCATCCAAATTGTCCCGGTAGTTTCCGAGAAAAAAATGAAACGGACAGACAAACAAAGAAAAATACACTATAGATATAGATAATAAAGCTCAGAAATCTTCTTTTTTTTTCTTGTGAATTTAAAAGAATTAAAAAAAAACATGTTACCATTTTTTTGTTGTTGCTGTTTACTTGCGAAGCGGGTTGGGAGTTATTTTGTTCGTTTTTGTTTTGTTTTTTTGTAAACGGAAGCAATTAACAATCTATTCTGCAGAGTCATCTTAAACTGGCTCCTTGGAAGCTCCTTATCAGAAAGCAGGCGCCATCTTGGAACCTGCCAAATGAAATTATTTCAATGTATTCAGAAAAGGTTGAATTATTTAGGCAAAAGAAAAGATCGGGAAAATGATGTGCCCAAATTGGTTCAGTTTATGGTTTGTATTAGAGAGGCATTAGGTATGCATTTCTGCAGTGTGTTCTGACTTAGCTCCATGCCTACCAACATACCTACTTTCTTAATTCCTACCTACTCACCTATCGCACTACTTACCTATCTGTCTATCTGTTGAAGAAAGATTGGAAAAAAATAACACAATAAAAAAAAAAAGAACTTTAAAATAAATGTTGCAAGGCGCACCAAAATGAACAGAAAAAATTGCTTCTGGTGTGATGATGTTCTTTGCAAATATCTAAGTGTTGACTACTAGACGTTAAATGTTACCTACTTGCATTCATTGTTGTAAATAAAGAAAAAAATTATATATACTGACAAATCTGTTTGAAGAGTCTCCCGCAGCGAGGTGTTCAAGTGACGGGCACTTGCATTTTTATACACTGATTCTCTTTTCTTTTTTCTTTTATTTATTAGAAAAACTCGTACAATAACTGAGTGACTTTGTATATGTAACTATAAAAATTAAGAGCAGACATCCCCTCTCTCTCTTTCTCTCTCTCACACACACACACACACACGTGTGTGTGTGTGTGTCATCATGTAATACAAAATGTCAGAACAACGTTAGTTCCGCCTTTTGTAATACATATCTAAAAAAATATTATTTTTATTAATAATTCAGTACTCTGCTGGTGTTCTCTCCCTCTAATATATATATATATATATATATATATATATATATATATATATATATATATATATATATATATATATATGAAAGAGAGAGAGAATAAATGACAAAAAACTATATTCCAAAATTCATGATGTTGACCATCTTATAATTTATTCGTTTAATTCAGTTGACTTTTACAATTCTTATTAAAAAAATTCTTATATTATAAATTAAAGTCAACTGAATTAAAGGAATAACTTATAAGATGGTCAACATCATGAATTTTGGAATATATTTTTTGTTATTTATTCTCTATATTGCTCTGTAATTACATTGCGCTTCTTAAATAACGATTGGTATATATTATAAGGAAATATATTTCTACAGAAATATATATATATATATATATATATATATATATATATATATTAGCAAAAGTACCTGTCGTTGACTGGGTTCAAAAGCAGCCTACAAAAAATGGACTCTGATTTATGAAAGTATGATAGGTTATGAAAAGGAAGGGTTGTAAAGAGATAGCTTCGAATTTGGGGATATCAAAACCAAAGAAAAATATGATGAAAGTAAAAATAAAATAGATAAACCCCATAATTTATTATACCATACCTGTTCACACTGAAACACTTATCACAATATTCTGTGGATCTATATTAAAAAACCTTGTTAAACTTTGTGACATGTTTCCATTCTATGGAGGTCAGGTGCGAACGAATACCCCATAATTTTATTATACCATATTTCTTCAAGCTGAAACATAATTATCAAAGTATACTTACGCAGATAGATATGAAAAGTCTTTATTAAAGTCTGTGCCTATTTCCATTCTATGGAGGCCAGGCACGAACGCAGACCCCAGAATTTTATTATACCATCACTATTTAAGTAAAAACATACTTATCAAAGTATTATTATGTACATCTATATCAAAAACAATTGTAAACGTTTTTTTTTTAATTTTTAATTTTTTTATTTCCATACTTTGTGGACCAGGCGCGTAGGCAGACCCCACAATTTTAATTAATCATCATTATGTCTGATCAAACATACCCATTCCTGTGTCTCGATACATCTTCTATCATTATATGTGATCAGTTTTCTATAATAATCAACCATATAGGAGCCTATTCGTGACCAGACACACACACACACACACACACACATTCAGCTTTATATTATATATATATATATATATATATATATATATATATATATATATATCGTGCCAGATTGAATTTTCCGCCGTTTTTACTCTAGTTGAAAAGCATACCTTCTTGTTGCAAGACATGTAGACACAAATAATAAAAATAAATATACGATACTTGTTGTTATTAAATCCTATTATACAAGCACAATAAGATTCATAGAATTGTTTATCTAATCTCCTCAAACTAACATATGGAATACTAAATACTATATTATTATATCATATTGTACAGAAATATTTTACTCATCGATTAATAACAGATGCGACACATTCCCCCCTTTTTTATTTATTTATTTACATTAAAAAACAATCATATGCAGGTGAAACCTTGAATGTAAGAAAGTCATTGCTTGAATTTCCTGCAAAAGACTTGAGAAAAGTTTGAATTTCCAATTCGATCTGTATTCGAATATTGCGTGCGAAACACTTACAAAAGGTCAACAATCCCTTTTCCTTCATTAATATAATGATACATTTCGAGTTTCACCCTTAGAGGCATTCGTAAACATTCTTTTGTTTTCTGTTTGTTTGTTTTTGTTTTTTTTTTAGATTAATGGACAGGTGAAACAATCTTGAGGAATTCCAGTATTAGTCAAAAACATCTGTACATCTAGCCTCTGTCCTCGTTTATATATCTATCTACTTTTTCCAAAATCTGGACAGTATAAGAAGAGTGAACTTCGATGGTGTGGCTGTATTCAAAGAATCGATGGGGGTTCTTAGGTTAGTATATATAAAACAGTTAATGCAGCAGATCTAGTTACGAGAAGAAAAACAAAAATGGACGAACAAAAGACTGCCTGTAACACTTGTTTGAAATAAAATTTTCCTTTCTCTGTAATCTCCACGCTTTAAATAGGATTTTCCTTGGTCTAAACTCTTATGTTTGAAATAGCATTTTTCTTGGGCTGTAACCCTCACGTTTGAAATAAAATTTGCTTGATCTGTAATCCTTAAGTTTGAAATAGCATTTTCCTTGGTCTGTAAACTTTATGCTTAAAATAGTATTGTTTTTGGCCTGTAACCCTTATGTTTGAAATAATATTTTCCTTGATCTGTAAATCTCATGTTTGAAATAGTATTTTCTTTGGTCTGTAATCGTCATGGTTGGAAAAGCATGTTTTTTTTTGTTTTGTTTTTTTGTTTTTTTTGTAACCTTAAATGTACAAACTAAATGGATGCATTTATAATCTCAAAAGTTCAAAGGAGGATATTTATACCTTTTTGGGATTCTGAAGCAAAATTTCATTTTCGTCTTTTATTTTCTTTTTTTTCTCTCATATAATTTTTATATGTTGATATTTTTTTTCTTTATATAATTTTCGTATAAGTTGATATTGCACGTGTGTTGAAAACATAAAAATAACAAATAGATTTTTTTTGTTTTTAAAATCTTACTTTTTCCTGTGCTTCTCCGGAATATTTTTTTTATCTTTCGAATCTTCATTGCGTCGTTTTCGAAGATGGAAATTGGTTTTCCTTTTTCGATTCCTTGTTGGAAACTATTTCTTGACAAACAATGATTGCTTGTGTTTAAAGCACTATGTCATCACAGTCTACAGAATTCTTACAAATTCTTCAATATGCCATTTTTTTGCTTTCGTGGAACTGCTGTTGTTGTCATTGTTTTTTTTTATCTATTTTATTTGATCTCTCCTATTGGCTTTTATCGTGTATTCTCCGGAAGTTTCTCTCTTAGGTGCCGACAAACGATTCTATTTTTTTTCTATGGAAGGTGAAAAGGGAAAATATATATCCAAGAAAATATGAATTGTTAAAAACCGCAACAACAAAGTAGACATGTTTGTTTACAAATGCTTTCTTTATTTTCAAACGTAATTATATTTTATTCTGTTTAAATTATCCATTTTGAAATAAAATAAAGTTTTAAAAAGAGAATGTTTTTATTTTTCCCTTTAACATAAAATGGCTTCCTGAAGTTCTGAGCAAAACTCTAAAAAAATAGAAAACATTTTCCTTTCCATTCTGATCCACTCTTCAACTTAATTGCAACTTTAAAGAGTAAACAATTTCTTCATTTCTCTAGAGAAATATAGATGTGATCCATGATGAAATTAATCTGTGTTTGTGTATACACGCACACTCACACACACATACACACACATGCACACACACATATGCACACACACATACACACGCACACACACACATGCATAAAGTGAGAAGGTGTGTTTGTGTGAGGATACTTCTCAACAAATATACTCAACGAATATTTGATGTACAGACTTGAAATTTGGTATATAGGGTGTTCACGCAGATGGAAAAAAACGTATAAATCGGTTTTCATCAGGAAAATAGAGCTGCTAAAGAGTCCAAATTGAAAAATTTTACTGGGGGGGGGAAGCCATCGGATTTTTATCTGTTTGTCAAGTGTTTCGGGAATGTTCATGTGTGAATGGTTCACGTGATAAATTCTTTATGTTAAGAATAAGTAGGCTTGAAAACAAAAAATGTTGTGTCAAGCTGGCCTAATGGTTATCGTACTTGACTCATTGTCTTTAGTTTTTGGTTTTGATCTCAGCTCACATAATTTTTTTAACTTACAAAATGTGAACTTTTTAACAAAACATAATACTCGCATGCACATGTCTCAATTTCTGTATAAATTAAATTATAATATTTATTCATATTTTGCGATTGGCCAACGCAGGGCAGACTACTAGTATATATATAAATAAGGATAGCTATCTATGTGTATGCCTAGTTAAAAGGCCAATATGATAAAATAAACGGTCACAAAGTTAGTACTTTCTTGACTAGCGTTGCTCCAGATGAATAATATCTTTAATTTCAAAAGCAATATTCTTACTTTGACTCTAAATTGGTACAAATTTTGTCAGAGTAATCGGTTTTTACTTTTTATAGTTTCGTACTAAACGGAATTATCTCTGATTTTTTTTTTTACCTACCAATTATTTCCCTGATGTCGACGCTTTTCTCAAGAAATCTATATAAACGAGGATTGTGTGTATGTTCAACGAGAGGAATAGGTCGGGCAAAGAAGAAAGAAAGGGTAGGGAGAGAGAAGGAGAAGAGGACGGGAGGAGCAGGAGAAGGGCGAGAGAAAATGAAGTTTAATAAAAAATATGTTACACTTTTACCCGGGAAAACGCCAGGGAGTGCTGCTAGTCTATTATTTTATTATTACTTTATGAAACAAGGTCTTCTGTATCTTTTATTTGAGCGACTTTTCTGTTACAAAATTAGAGCTGTGATTTCATTTCTTTGTGGTGTGATGTTTGACCTAGAAAAGCAGACGTTTAAGCACCTGCTTTTTTGACCGTTTAATATAACCCATTTTCACTTCTCGCCCCACTTAGCGTCGCGGTAACATGTCACACTTTCTTTTCTGCCTCAAAGCTTCGGATTCCAGCCTGCCTGCCTACCAAAACTTTTTTTTTTCTTTTACACCTCCAAGCACCTGGGCAACGCCGGGCACCCCCACTAGTATTATATAAAGGGAAGTTTTCAATGTGTTTATATGTGTGTATGTTTGAAAGTGTGTGTATGTACGTGTGCATGTGTTTGTATGTATGTGTGTATGTATGTGTGTTTGTACGTACAGCTAAAAGTGAACAAACTGCAAAACAAAGACCTACAAAGTTGGCATATCGTTGATCATTATTGCCCTGGATGAATAATATCTCAAATTAAAAAAACATATGTATTCATTTGTTGAGGGTCAACTGGGACACGATTTTTTGGGGTGGGAGTTTTGTCAGCTATTTCAACATTATTATGTACTAATTTTGAAAGAAAATGCGGATTAATTCTGCCCCCCCCCCGTTAAAAAAAAAACTACAGTAAATGATTCGGTATTCTTATTTTCAAATTAGTAGACGCTCACTCTGAATTGTATTTATCGCTTAAGGTTCTCTTCGGACTATCGTTAATATAAAGATTTTTCTCTTCAAAGAAGGGGAGGAGAAAAGTCGTTTTAGTATTGCTGTGTATGACCTCTTTATTTTATTTGGATGGTTTCAGTAGAACTCTGTAGGCCTCGTGACTGTCTTTTTTTCTCATATGTTGCCAAAATCACTGGAAAAAATGGCAGGATCATTCTACTGCTCCATTTAAAACCAACCTTCTATGCTTACACCACCAACACTCATATCGCCAATTGGTTCAGTTGAAATGAATGGCTCACATCTTGATAGAAGCACCTTGCTTCAGCAAACTTCTGGGATTCACCTTCACCCCTGACCTGAAATGAAAGACTTTCTTCAGATCCATTGCTAAAATGACCGGAAAAATGGTTGGATCATTCTACTGCTCCAGAAAGTATTTCACTCATGCAATCATCTATTTGTATAAAAGCCAAATACCTAAGATGGAGTATTGTGGTCACATCTGGGAAGGAGCTCTTTCTTGCCTTGACAGAGTACAACATCATCTTTGAAAATTTAGTGCATGAAGACCATTTCGACTTCTTACTTCCTCTTTCTCACAGAAGAGACCTTTCAAGCCTATCTTTGCTTTATTGTTACCTTTTATAGTAGGTGCTCGACTGCACTTCAATTCATGCCTCCCCTCTCCTGCGAAACGTTTGACACAAATAATCGTCTAGCTGCAACAACCATCAATTATTTCCCTCATCCTCTACCTGTCCTTAAAACTAATCGAAAATTCCATGAGCAGAGTTTCTTTCCTAGAACTGTTTATCTGTGGAACATAATAGCGTGGGCTGCTTCCCAGCTGACTATAACATGGTCATTTTCAAGTCTAATGTAAATTAGTTATTGTTGAGCCGTCCGCTTAAATAATTAACTGCTACCCAAGTTCCACCATTACTGATCATGTTGTCTCCTCATCTCTATAACACTTATTAACTCTTATCCTGGAGTGACTTCCGGGCTTTGATAACCGATGACCCCGACCAAGAAATATTTAAAAAAAATGAAAACAACTTTAAAAAAACAGTCTGATCTGGGTGCATTGCACTGGAGCTTTGAGTGGTTTTAGTAGCGCTCTGGAGGCTATCTACATTTTAGTTCATAGACTCAACAAGATTGTCTAAGAGCAATAAATGTAAGATTACAGTGCTCAATATCCTAGATAGAGCAGGTGTGTTTAAACACAGCGTTGCTCGGAAGAAAGAAATATTGTGTATATTATAAAAATATATGTTCTTGATATGAGCAGAAACAATTGTCTGTCAAAGTGTTTAGGAAGAAAATATGGAGATTTTCTCAGAATAATTGAGGTTCATATGATGTTAAACTAAGAGCTCTAGTTGTATACAATTGAGCTACTACATAAAATTTTGCATAACTTAAATAAACATATATACGTTTACTTCCTAGTAAAAATTTCTCCTTTTAATTTAAAAGAAATCTCACTTTTTGAAGGTCATGAAAAGTGTCACATTAAGAGCTCTAGTCGTATATCATTGAGCTACTACAGAAACCTTTGTGTTAACTTAAAGAAATATATGTTCGTTTACTTCTTGGCAAAACTATAGGTTTCATTTAAAAGAAATCTCACTTTTTGAAAGTCTTGAAAAGTTTCATATGATGCTAAATTAAGAGCTCTAGTCGTATACTATTGAGCTACTACATAAACTTTTGTGCTAACTTCAAAAAAAAAAAAAGAGAAAAAAAAACATATGTACGTTTATTTCTTAGCAAAACTATTTTATTTAAAAGAAATCTCACTTTTTGAAAGTCTTGAAGTTTCGTATTCGGCAGAATTTCCCTGTTCTTTCAAGATAGGACATTGTAATGAAAGCGAAAATGTTACACGGTGAAATGTCAGCTCTCAAATGACTGTGACCTTTCCTTAATGTCGATGATGACAATATCGACATTTTTTTACATCCGTAATTAAGTACCTACCCCTTTTTGTTTCTTACGATGTTTTAAAAGTGCCCCTCCCCATCGGGGGGGGGGACCTGGTGCATTTTCTATGATTATGAAGCCGAGCACGTCGCAACAAGGGCTGAATTAACCATTAACAAAAATAACAACAAAAAAGGAAGCTATTAAGGAGAGGGAGGGAGGGAGAGAGAGAGAGAGAGAGAGAGAGAGAGAGATGGGAAGGTGGGGGTAGAAACACAACCAATATTTTCCATTGTCGGATTTACAATGGAGTATGTCGCGCAGCTGAACCAAAGTCTACTCTGCAGTATATGGTGTAGCCGAGTCTACAAGAATTCTGTCAACGAAAGTCTAAATGAATTATTTCTACTATATTTTTGTTTGAATCTCATTTAACGTCTTGCACCATTTATCAAACTTTAAATAGTTGTTCAAATATAATAAGAATTTCTGATCGTGGCTGGGTATATGAGTACATGTGAAAATAGCAGCAGCAGCCGTTAAAGCATGTATGCAAATCAGCAAGCACGATCTTCCATCACAAGAAAAGAAAAAATACTTCACGTGGTCAGGAGAATCAAAATGTGTACCAATCAAGATGGAGGTGTGAAAGTCGAGGGCAAGAAAGTGCTTGAAAAAAAACACAAATAAATGCATTCTGAGTCAGATTTATTTATTTTTGTTTGTTTGTTCGTTTGTGACGGTTCGAGACGGCTTGGGGGTCCGAGAGAGGTTTGAATTGTAGCGACACAGCTAAAAAGTAACAGCCACAGTTCATGGGTTTTAATATTTCTTTTTGTTATCATTACAAATAGTGGCCAGGACCATTTTCAGAACGACTCGTGGTTGTGTCTGCTTGACCTCTATCATGACTGGAGTGCCATTTCTAGAGACAGTAAAACTTATACCATTGCTTAGCTCTTCTTACCGAATGTGTAACATGGTTAAGGTGCCCTTTTTATCCTGAGTGTTGGCCTGCCATTATTGACTTTTCTTTTTTGTTCGTTTTTTTTTGTTCATAACTTACTCATTGTTAAAAGCTTCTGATTGAATCGTATAGAAATGCATAGAAGAATCATGCATTGATGTAATTTTTTTTTTTTACACAGTGGTCACCACTTATCAAGGCCCGGAAGCCACTCAGGGATAAGGGTTATTGCAAGTACATTACGTTAGTGCGGAGATTTGATGAAGTGTTTACTTAAGGGGGCGGTTCATTAGGAATTTGTTAACGTTGGACTTGAAGACATCCAAGTTGTAGTCCAGTGGGAAGCAGGCAGACGGAACAGAGTTCCACAGGCGTGCAGTTCTAAGAAAGAAGCTTTGTTCATGGAATCCGCGTTTTGATTTAGGCACAGATAAAGAGTGGGGGAAATTTTTCACAGTGGATTCAGCTAGATGGGTGTTTTTCGTGAAGTTGAAAATAAATCAAGCAAATATGGTAAATAAATGATTATTCCAATTAAATTTCAAATCAAGAAATCTGCAGACTTTATAAGTAGACATCATAAGCTTATAATTGTTTAGTGCCTTTATACGAAGGAAGAACCATCTCATTCTAAATGGTTTTTACACGCGTCGGAATCCATATTCGCTAAGTGCTTAGAACCTTTATAAGTAAAGGGGAAAGACAATAAACAGGTATTGTAATTTAGATGGTTAGGACCTTTATATGTAGGCGGAAACATACCAAGCAGAATAAAATATCGATATATCAGATGTTATTCTTGGTCGTCCCCTGCCAACTGACACTATTGCCTCAACTGTTCTGCGTCTATTAACCTAAACATTTTTATCCACTCTTTCAATATGACCATACCAACAAAGTCTCCTGTTCTGCACACATCTCCCTATACTGTCCAAATTTAATTTTCCTCTAAAGTCATCAGATGTAAGTCTGTCTTTAAGACTCTCATTGAAATTAATTACATTTTTTACATTGTGTGCATATACATTTTTATAACTGCCAAACAGCCAAACAAACACTTTTGTTTTATATATATATATATATATATATATATATATATATATATATATATATATATATATATATATATATATAGAATAAGATTATAGATATTGATTATATTCGAATCCAGAATGTAGGCAACTGATGATGAAATCCTGATGTCGTGTGTAGTTATTTATCACTTTCGTATTATTTTTACCTTCACTCACACACACACACACACACACACACACACACACACACACACACACACACACAAAGCTAAGAAGCTTCACCTTCACCTCTGTATTACATCTGCAGCAACAATGAGGAAGATAAGCGATTGTGTCATTAGAAACTGACAATGGTGATCAATCATAGTCAGCAGAAGAAAAAGCACTCCAGAATTAAACGATCACACCTGCCTGAAAAGGGAAACGAAAATATTCAGATGCTATTAAAACCGGCTTATTGCAGTCGATTGATTCAGGTGTGTGTATGTGTGTGTGTACACATATATATATATATATATATATATATATATATATATATATATATATATATATATATATATATCGAATTTAGCAAAAACTATATATTTTTAACAAAGCCAACTTATCAGGATAGATGAAGCTCAACACTGTTAAGAGAAGCAAATAAATATATTAAATGAAAAATGAGGGATAAAAGTTACATAAACTTTATATCATCAGATCAATAAGGAACGAATGCAAGAGAAAAAATATTTATGCCATGGCATTTCGAATCTAAATGCTTTTCATCATGATACTGACCCTTCTCTTTTGATGAGAACCATTTAGCTTCGAAATGTCATGGCCTAAAGGGGTTTTTCTCTCTTATTCTTTTTTTATTGATCTGATATAATAAAGTCGTATGTAACTTTTTTTCTGATATTTAATTTATTCTCAAAACAACAAAAATAATAAAAAGCAAACGCTAACACAAAAATTTAAAACACATCCTAACTTCTTCCAAACTAAGCACACTACAAAAGAGATTACAAAATGGAACAAACAGCGATGTGGAGTCTGTGACATAATAATAGAAGGAAACATTAAAAAAAAAAACAACACAAATATTCAGAATAAAAAAGATTTGAACTGCACTTCCAGAAATGTAGTGTATTCACTAACATGCACAGCCAGCAACAAATCATGGGCGCCACCAAAAGCCTCAGCAATCGAGTGGCCTTACATAAGAGTAACATAAAAATCGCAAAAAACAGACACCTATACATTTCAGAACACGTACATACATGCATTGGAAATAACTTCAAAATAATGCCAATCTTTCAAACAGACTATTATTTTACTTACACAGGAAAAAAAATCATAACAGGATTCACTCCCGAATTGAACACAGCTTAATAACGACACACAAACAAACGAAATGTAAAACACACCCGCACACACGTACATATGCATATATACACCTTCACATATAAATCAGAACCGACACACACACATGCGCGTGCGCACACACACACAGAGGCACAAAGTTTCCCCCATCTCTAATGTAAAACATTGAACAATACCAAGTTTACTTTAACATGAGACCAACAACAGTAAGACATACCTAGAATAACAGTGTAGTATCTGTTCTGATATTACAACTACCTCTTCTACCCTCGGTCAGTGAAGGAGAAATCCTCCATAACCGAGACAATTCTTATTCTCGTGTCTATCCAGAGTGCCCCCTTTTGGGGAACTAGATTTTCCTCACATTAAAAACTGTGTCTAACCCTGTCCAAGTGCGAAAACAAATAAACAGAAGCACTAAGAAATAGCCTATGTTTATTCAAAATATCGCCTCTTTATATCAACAAACATCATAATCAAATTATAAATACTACGAATATCCCAACAGACTAAAACGAAAATCTCATCAGAAAGAAATTAAAATTTAATAATCAAAATTGAATAATACTTAATAAACGAATTCTAAACAAAGCCTACTCAAACTGTAAAGCAGAGTACACACTCCACAAACAAATACAAAGAAACACACGCACTCACACACTCTCCACCACACACACATACACACCCGCTTATACAGGGTGACCCAAAAAAACAGAAGTTAAATGGGCGCTATCTAGAACATATGCTGTAGAACTAAGAAAAAAGGCCAAAGACCCTAGCATTTTGATGTGATGTTTTGAATATAATAAACTAGTTATGACCAAAGTTTCATTTCATTCGGACAAAGCACTAAGAAACGGGACCTAATTTGAGTTGGGGCCCATTTTTTTAGTCACCCTGTATGACCAAGCACCAATGCACCTCACGCCTCCACGCAACTAAGAAGAAAAATAAAGAAAAGGAGAAAAATTGGCAAAACGTAAAAAGCTGACCATGTACTGACCTCCAATAAACAAGAACAACTCTTCCAACCTCTTGGAAGCATCTCGTATCATCAAAATGGTCAGCAAAAACGTCATCCTACATTTTACATCTTTTACATTTTGAGTTACAAACTTTACGGAAGAGGATGTTTTAAAGAACGTCCGAAACGCGTTAAAACTATTTCAAAAAATTATTTCAATGACTTGAAACATTATTACAATGATCAAAATAATTAAAAAAATTAAAAAGGAAAATATGAAATATATATATGTTGGTTAATTGGGAATGAGAAAAGTCAGGACTTTTGGCAGAATCGGAATCGTGCAAAATTTGTGCTTATTTTCCGATGCCAAAAACGATTCCTTTATCATTTTATTTGATTTTGTTAAAGATAAAATCTTCCACCACTGGTATTAATAATGAAATAACAAATATTTATTGATTTTTAAAAAATCCATAAAACTAAAACATATAGATCATCCCCCCCTACATCTGAGTGTTTTAATATCTGAGAAAATATCTGCTTATTTAACATGTGTTTTTATGATAATCGAGAAAAACAGCAACTTTATAGTTAAATATTTAGAAATTTATAAAGAATCGGAATTGATAATTGTATTGGGATCGGGAATTTAGTGCAGAATCGGAAAAAAATACTGGAATCGTCCCATCACTAATATATATATATATCAGGTTAGATATCTACTAAATCTACAAAAGTAAGAATGCGTGTGAGTAGAATTCTCAACCTATACTCAACGAATTTTGGATCTACAGACTTGAAATTTGATATATAGGGTATTCAGACATGTGGACAACTTTTTGATCGATTTTCATCCAGTATAAAGGACTGCTAAGGGGTAAAAATTGAAAAATCGGTATGTGGAGATCATCGGATTTTTATCTGTTAACTGTTTCACGAATGCGCATGCCTTAATCATTCACATGCCAGATTCCTTCTGTTAAGAATAAGTAGGTTTGAAAAAACTTTTGAAAGATCACATCAAGCTGGCCTAATGGTTATCATAGTTGACTCACTGTCTTTATGTTTTGGTTTCGATCTCAGCTCGAGCATTTTTTTTTTTTTTTTAATTACAAGAAATGAAGTGTTTAGAAAAAAAATAATACTCGCATGCACATGTCTCAGTTTCTGTCTGAATTAAAATATAATATTTATGCATATTTTATGACCAGGCAACGCCGGGCGGCCTACTAGTGTTTATATATTTCTATCTAAAGGATTCACTCCTAAACTAATTGATGAATTTTGGAACACAGCTGCTAGGCATCAAATGCATTTAGTTGATTTGATTTATGCAAATGAGGCAAAAAGAGAAAAGAAGGAAAACTCAAGTTGCTGCTACAATTATCTCTGCCAAAAAGCACGTACAGGTTTGCAATTGTGAGTTCGGGGGATAGTAGCATCAAATAATCTTTTTCTATATAAATAAAACAGTATATGTGTGTCTCTCTCTGTGTAAATATTTAGCTGGTAAACTCTTAAACGATTGGTCACGTAACCCTGAAATTAACATTAAAATCTTTGTTTGGATGGATGAATAACGCATACAGACATATATTGGCAAGTTGAAATGCAAAATGTTCATTTCAATTCGCAGATATATTTTTACATTCTGCGCATGCCCAAAATTCAATTCATTTTTATTTTATTTTATTTTTTTACATGATAGTCATCACTTATCAAGCCCCGGAGGCCACTCAGGGTTATTGTGTGTACAGTAATCTATGGGATAATATCGTAGTAATCATTAGTATTGGAGATTTGATAAAGTGTCTTACTTAAGGAGGCAGTTTATCAGGAATTTGTTTATGTTGGACTTGAAGATATCCAGGTTGTAGTCAGGTGGGAAACAGGCAAACAGAAGAGAGTTCCACAGGCGTGCATTTCTAAGAAAGAAGCTTTGTTCATGGAATCTACGGTTTGATTTAGGCACAGATAAAGAGTGAGGGAAATTATTGACAGTGGTTTCAGCTAGACGGGTGTTTTTTGTGAAAGATTGGCGAGGGGGAACCAGAGATTGGAGCTCAGACGAGCACTTGCCATAGAAATAACGATAAAACAAGGACAGGCTCGAAACGTCTCTTCTGTGGGAGAGAGGTTTCAGGGAAGAGAAAAGGACATTCCCCGCTAAGCTATGAAGTCTATTTTGTACTCTGTCAAGGCAGGATAGGCTGTTTTTAGCAGCTCCTGCCCAGATGTGGCAGCAGTACTCCATCCTTGGATGTACTTGGCTTTTATATAGATAGAGAATTGCATCAGCCATTTCTTCAAGCTGTTTAATATTAAATCTCTCTTAGGTAGGATTTGTGGCTGGAAAGCTAAATGTTTTGGTTTTCGATTCTGATGGCATCCAAGTCATTTTTTTTTTAAACTTTTGAAATCACTACTATATGTTAGGTACAATATAATAATCAATAGAGAATTGCCTTTGTAATAATATGTAATCTACATGAATTAAAATTGATTGAAGCCTATTTTATGACCGAGCAAGGCTATGCGCTTTCCGCTAGTCACTTAATAAATATTTATTGTCAAAGAATTTTTTTATTATCTTTTGCAAAAAATTGATTTAAAAAAAGTAAAGTCACGTCACGTTAGATTCACCATTTTTTGTTGTGAAAGCGAATGTACAAAATACTTTTGTGAACACCGTTGGCAAAGAGTTTGTGCGCTCCTTGGAGAGAAATAGAAGAGAAAGCCAAATTCCTATATTGGCTTCTGGCGAAGGTAATTTCAGTTGTCAGCCGTCCAGATCAGGGTAAATAAGACGTATCGACCGGTCACTCTGCTCCGGACCTCACCGTAAATGACATAACACTCTGACAATGACATCTGAATGTTTTCGACCAAGTGCTGTTGCTATGCTATAACCTAAACAAGTTAAGAATACGAGATATCTGAACCTTTTTCTTTCTTTTTCTTTTACTCGTTAGCATTTTTTTTTTAACTTTCCATTTTTTAATAGTTATATCTTCTCAGAATTGGCCCGATGTTTTCAAATTATTTTTTGCTATCTTTTCTAGACACCGCTAGCCTGTATATACTCTTTCTTTAATTTGTAGTATTTAATTTCGTTTAGAAATTTAGTCTTAACATTTAATTTTAATTTCATTTTTTTATGGAAATCGCTTGAGACAAAGCATAAAGCCACTTGATGTAAGGAGCTAACAAGAACGAAAGCTGATTATTACAAAGATAGAAGTTGCCTATTGATAATAGTCTTGAAATGACCAATATTGTAGGTAGGAGGAAAACAGTAAGCAGGAAGAGAATTCCACAATCTTGCAGTCCTTGGAAAGAAATTACTGGAATAGGAAGATGTATTGCAATAAGGTATCAACAACGAATGGATGATGACTACGAGATCAACGAGTCGAACGAGCTGGAACAAAAGAGACAGAGAATAGATCAGACAAAAACATGCAGTTCTCTATGCATATAAACACAACACAATACATATAGCAAACGATTTAGTGTATACTATTGATTGAACACAAGTTGTTATTTTTTATAAAATTGTGATTTCCTGTATTTCCCAACATTATTAGACTAAGAAAGTACCTCCAACATTTCAAAGTTAAAAAAAAGAAAATACTGGATGACATGGATGGTTTGTAGATATGATGTGTTTATGGACGTGTATATATATTTGATCATCTAGATTTAAATAAACCATATTCATCGTCTAGCGATTGCTTAGATAGAACATATAACAATTATAACATTAAGGGAAAAATAACAGTCTCTAGGGTTTTACATCAACCAATAGTAAAACGTACCTTGTCCATTTTGGATTGATCTTGATTTGACAGATTCTTGAAAAAGCTGCAAAGAAAGATTCGTACAACCCGAAGCTTTGGTGGTATTTACAGCAGCTTTATTTCAGATGTTTCTCTCCTCCGAAGCTGTAACGCTGGTCCTGACTTTTTACTGTCGACATTGGAGTCATTACTGTCCCCCACCGTCTTTCTTCCTCTGACTACCGACCGAGTCTGCTAACTCTCTGATTCTCAACTCTTGACAAACTGCTATGATGTGTCTTTCAAGCTCTCTAGTTACGTCTTTAACTCCATGTGACCAAAGACATAGATCGAATGATCCACTTTTGTCACATATTTTGTTTATGTTCTAACATTCTTTTCTATTAAAACACGTTTGTTTTTATTTTATCTAAAATTCCTTTTTGTTATTGTTTATAGAATCTAGTCAAGTTAAATTCCTAAAGCGTTATTTAACTATATTTTCCTTAAATTGTATTTTTCTCTTTAAAACAAAACTAATTCAATCTACACAATAATAATAATGACCTTCTGGCTTAGATAATTTGGCAATACCCCAGGTGTGGTCATCTGCAACACTAATTAGAATTTTAACAAGGGTCACACTAAATGCAGTATAATTCAAACCTGTAAAACAGTATCATTATCAGGGTTGAATGAAAGAAAGGTGGCATAAATTTGAAGCAGAAGTCAAACGGTAGACAAAACATAGTCGAACAATGAGCAATAAGGTCACGTTTTTCAAACTGATTGAAAACTGGAGGGGTTTCAAGTACATCCCTCCATAGAAGCCATGCGAAAAACAAAACATCCAATAATGTAGAATAGTCTAAGCTGAATGTTACCTCCATGTCTATGTCTGTCTGTCTGCGTCACTCATTTCACCAAATTAGAAAGTTAAAAAGCAAACAATTAGCTTAGATAAGGTTAATTTCTTTCTCTGGAGTCTATTATATCCAAGCAAAATCTTGAAGAAACTCAGTGAACGTCTACTCGTGCCTCTCTCTTCATAAAAATAAGCTTATTTCTAAAGCAATCACTAAACGAAACAGATTAATTATTAAAGAGAATAAAACGACTCCTTATAAACACCCAGGACATATGTATAAAAACCTTATTTTGTTATTGAAAAGGTTACATTACAAATGCACCAAACATTTTCAAATATTTTACTTGTATTTTCTTTATCCAAATGAATCATCTTGAAAGTCTTAAAATAAAGACGAAACGTTCTGGAATATATAAATGATTTTTCATTTTCCATCAGATTAGAATATTATTTCCCTAGTTTATATATATATATATATATATATATATATATATATATATATATATATGAAAACTAGGAAAATAATATTCTAGTCCCAAGTTAGCTTAAATTCATCTACATTAGTTTAACCTTCCCAGATAGCATGCATACCCTTCGTCCACCACGCCACTATATACCGAATACCTTAATATCCCACTGATTATTCCCTTAGCTAGATGTTGAAATGTTTGAAATGTTTGCAACCTAGTCCACTTTCTCCTCTTCTGATGAGAAGCATTAGGCTTAGAAATACCTTGGTATAAAGAACATATAACCAACCCCCATTATAACCCCATTATATCTGGGGATGGTCTCCTAGCGGCTTCGGCTGCAGTGAGACTGGGTAGAGTACGAGTCAAGGATCCGTTCTTGACACTCAGCCCGACAGATGCGGGACCGAGAACTGGCCCTTTATCTGTTGGACTGAGGTACACCACTTGGGTATCACCCAGGAGGTCCACCCTCTCAGGCCTGCTACCTGGCTTTTGGATGGGGCAAGTTTATTGCTTGTCGTCTGAGGCGTCCCTACCGGAGAATGCCGACGGGGATGTCCCTCCTTTAGGGGAGCTTGCCTACTCTCCACTTTCCCAATCTTGTGTTACACTTTGGTGTGGTGAACACCAGACAAATATCACCCCCCCATAGCTTTTCCTTATTGTACCTATTTACTATGCCTCCCCACGGGACAGAGTTAGACACTAGGGTCATTTTTTAACGTGGAGAAAAGGTACAAAAATAAAAAATGTCTCAGTCGTGAAGGATTTCTCCTCCACCGAAAGAGAACAAGAAATAGAAGTGCAGCATCCCGAAGGCCAAGTAAAGTGATTTTATTATTTTCTTATTGTATCGATAAATAAATCTATGCATCCCAATATATGGCGTTGTCTTATCAGATAAAACTCTCTAAAAAATATATAAATTTCTTATTTTTTATTTATTTATTAAATCTACCTTATTTATCTTTATCCTTATTTTATTTAATTTAATTAATTTAAATGATTTAAAATTTTTAAATCATATTAATATATTCATGCCTTTCTCATTATTTATTATCGTTAACTGTCCTACTTTTATTTATTGATATGGCTTTAACAGGACTTTTATATATTTTTTAGAGAGTTTTCCATAGCACCCCCTTCCCCGCTATGCATGCACACACACACACACACACACACACGCACGCACACACGCACGTACGCACGCGCGCGCGCACACACACACACACACACACTTTCTTCCTTAGTTTCTTCTATAATCATAATCTGTTGGCGTCGGTTTTAAAACGATATTTTTTAAATGTGAAATTCTGAGTCTTAAACGCTCGTCTAGCGTTTCTTCTATGTTCGTTCATTTTGCATTAGTTCCAGATTTTTCTTTGTCGCCGAAGAGATTATACCGATTTTCCACAGTATATTATTACTGTTTTCGGTGTATCGAAACCAATGGTACGACCTTGAAATATGTATATATAGTGTCATAATAAATATTGTATATATATATATATATATATATATATATATATATATATATATATATATATATATATATATATATATATACACACATATCATGTTAACGGTATTGAAGAGTGATATCTAATGAATTTAACGAGGTTATTAAGAGTGCTTAATAAAAGAGCAACATATATTTTTATTGATATGAAAATCTACATGATCGCGAATTGGACATGTTTTGGACAAATGGTCGGTTAAAACAAGAAGTCCTCATCAGGCGACTTCATAAATGGTTGCTTTCCACAGAAGAAACCAGTCCTCACCCCCTTCTCTCTCTCTCTCTCTCTCTCTCTCTCTCTCTCTCTATATATATATATATATATATATATATATATATATATATATATATTCTTTTTCATTCAATTTAAGTAAATTTCAAATTATTACAGGCGCCTTATTAAATAATGCAAAGTAATTAGACTTGTTTTATATTTCATAAAGTAATTTCAGCTTTTTTTCTTTTTTTTAATGAACAAAATCGATTTTTTTGTATCAACGATGCAGAAAATTTAATTTTACATCAAAACCATTTTTTCTTGTTTCCACATATAGCACGAATTACCACCGCCATTAACAATCGAAATGTGTAATTTTTCAGGGAAAATCTATCAAATAGCAACTTTTTAAATTTTCCTATTTTATGGAATACTAGCAAGGCTCTTGGCGTTGCCCGATCATAAAATACACTTAAATATATTTTAATTTATGTAGATTTCGCATCGATTTTTAAAGAGCCAATTCTGTATTGATTATTATATTGTACCCAATATATAATAGCTATTTCAAAAATAAAAACAAAATATGACTTTGGTGTTATCAGCTAGAATCGAAACCAAAACATTTAGCACGCCAGACTTAGTTGTTACTGTTTGAGCTATTGTCAGACAGATAAGAAATAGTTAAAAGTGAACCTACTTTAATGTATAAATCTAATATATAAAAGGCTATATGTCTGTCCGTGTGTTTGTCTCCATATTTTGAAACTCTATCTCTTTCACAGAGCGGTGCTAGGTGTCTCAAACGATTACATTTTTTATGGGCCGTTCTTTTAGTGATCTTTAGCTTGTTAAAATAGTTTTAAAGCGTCAAAAATGGTCCAAAATTTAAAAAATCGTTATACATTATGTACATTCATCTTAGTTTATCTTTTATTTTTAATCAGTTCATATGCATGTCACGTTGGTACAGTGGTAACATCACCAGACTTGAATGCTACATTTTAGGTTTCAGTTTCGATTCTAGCTGATGGCACCAAATATGTTTTTTTTTTTTTACTTTTGCAATCGCGACTCAATCCTGATGAAATCTGGACAAATGAAAATATCATATTTAAGCATATTTTATGACCGGGCAAAGCCGCGTGCCCCCTCCTTCTAGTATATATATATATATATATATATATATATATATATATATATATATATATATATATATATATATATATACAGTGATGATCATATTTATTGGCACGGTAAAATAAAAGTTAAATTTTGTCTAATAAATTCTAAAAAAGGGATTAAATTAAAGAAAATAACAAAGTATATTATGTATTTTTAACTGGCCTTTCCGATGCAGCAATCGGATTTTAGAAAAAATAAATAACAAAGGAACAACAAACATAATTGCAAAAAACCCTTGTTCAAAATTATTGGCACGGCTTTGTTTTTCTTTTAGTATCAGTATAATATCAATCAATTTCCGGTTTACGTGCTTTCTGAACTTTTTTATAGCCATATTATGCTTGTTTAACGCTTATTCAGTGAATAATTTTTTTCAGATAATTTTTAGATAGCGATTTATTTAAACTATTATAAGTGACTAAATTATAATTTTCAATCGCCATAGTTAAAACTAAGGAACACAGCGAAGACGTCAGGAAGCTTGTTGTAGCATGCCATACCAATGGGGAGGGCTATGATAAGATTTCAAAGAAGCTAAACATTCCAAAATCCACTGTTAGAGCCATAATAAACAAGTTCAAATCGCAAGGCCACGTTATGAGTTTAGAGGGTAGAGGGAGAAAAAGGATTCTTTCCCCAAGAGATGAACGGAAAATTGTTCGACAAGTAAAACAAAACCCAAGGATCTCTGTTGGGGAGATTGTTGATGAACAGAGCACCTCTGGAGTGAATGTATCTCGACATACAGTTGGTAGAGTTTTGAAGAGAGCTGGTTTAAAAGCATGTCGTCCGAGAAAGACTCCCTTATTGAAACCTATGCACCTGAAAGCAAGGCTAGCCTTTGCAAAACGTCATATTGATAAAGATGTTGCATTCTGGAAACGTGTTCTATGGACTGACGAAACGAAAATAGAGTTATTTGGCCATAATAAAGTGTCTTATATTTACAGAAAATCTGGCGAAGCTTTCCTGCCTAAGAACACCATACCCACAGTGAAGCACGGTGGAGGCAGTTTGATGTTTTGGGGATCCTTTGCTGCCTCTGGACCAGGGCGACTTGTTAAGGTCACAGGTAGCATAAAAAAGGAAGATTATGTTAAAATATTGGATGAAAACCTGAAAGACTCTGCTAAAGAGCTCTCACTTGGTCGTCGTTGGTGGTTCATGCAAGATAATGACCCAAAGCATTCGGCTAAACTGACTAAGAAATGGCTTGAGGACAATCATATTAATGTTTTGGAGTGGCCATCACAAAGCCCAGACCTTAATCCAATTGAAAATTTATGGAGAACATTAAAATTGAGGGTAATGCAAAGGAAGCCTAAGAATCTTATTCAATTGGAGGATTATTGTCAGGAAGAGTGGGCTAAAATTACTACTGAAGAGTGCAACAACTTGGTTGTAAACTATGAAAAGCGACTGAGGAAGGTAATCAAGGCCAAAGGCTATACAATTGATTATTAAATAAATCGTGCCAATAATTTTGAACAAGGGTTTTTTGCAATTATGTTTGTTGTTCCTTTGTTATTTATTTTTTCTAAAATCCGATTGCTGCATCGGAAAGGCCAGTTAAAAATACATAATATACTTTGTTATTTTCTTTAATTTAATCCCTTTTTTAGAATTTATTAGACAAAATTTAACTTTTATTTTACCGTGCCAATAAATATGATCATCACTGTATATATATATATATATATATATATATATATAACGATTACTATATTGTCCAATTGACTATTGTACACTCTTAACCCTGACCATCGAGTGGTCTCTGGGCCTGGATAAGTGGTTATGCCTATATAAAAAAAAATATATATATATATTTGTGCATACTTATAAAAGCACTTTAAGTAAACTTAAGCCAAACAAGTTCCAATTTTTAAAAATTTTTAACCCCTTAGCAGCTATTTTTACCGACTAAAGACCTATATAAAATGTTCCATAAAAATGCAATCATTTAATCCGTTTGATGCCGCTCTGCAACCTTGAGTCTCAAAGCAGATGCAGTTTGAAAAAATAGAGGCGGACAGACACACAAAAATAATGCTATATTTTTACTAGCCAATTTTGACCATCTCTCAGAGCACTTTTCATAGAGTATCAGCTACTTTGATGAATGCAGATTTGTTAAAAATAGTAACTGCGAAAGTGGCTTTTACATATCAACTTTCAATTGGACAAAAACTCAAACTAGTAAATTCTTTCAACCAATCACAGTGCAAGAAATATTCACTTGCAACTATTCGTGTATAATATACGCTCTACTCTCTTACACATATGCTCTTTCATCAAAACAATGATCACGCTAATATACACTATACATGCTTATTTCATTTACTTACACATACTAACAAGCAAACTCGCATGGTACCAGCCGAAATGAACATGTCCTTTATCTAAAACATTACTTTTTTCATCTATTAAGTTGAAAATGAAAACCGGTTTCTGAAAATCTTTATAACAGTACACTTTTTGACCTATATACTCAACAAATTTTTGATCTATAGATTTGAAATTTGGTATGTAGGATATTCGGACACGTGGAGAACTTTTTAATCGATTTTCATCCGGAAAAAAGGGCTGCTAAGGGGTCAAAATTGGTAAGAGGGTGTGATCGGATTTCTATGTTTCACAAATGCGCATGCATGAATCGTTCACATGACAGATTACTTATGTTAAGAGTAAGTAGGTTTGAAAACACTTTAAAATCGTGTCAAGCTAAATTAATGGTTATCGTTTTTGACTCACTGTCTTTCGGTTTTGGTTTCGATCTCAGCTCTCAACTCGAGTATTTTTTTACTTACGAGAAGTCAACTGTTTAGAAATAACATAATACTTGTTTCTTTCCGTTTTGTTTTTTATTTCATTATTTTTAAAGGAATTTAACATTACTTTTAATATCTACAGTATTTCTGTTTATAATAAATAAAATTTCTGCATTAATTAAAATATAAGTTTTATGTGTATTTTACGACCGGGCAATGCCGGGCAGCCTGCTAGTATATATATATATATATATATATATATATATATATATAAACTTTGTCATTCTTTCATTAGATAATGTCCTCTACTCAACAGATTTTTTGTAACGGTTTCAGTTTTGCTGTGTCTCAATTTTACTTCAATTAACTCTCAAGTTCCTTGGGACCTCTGATTACTGCTGGTACTACTTTGGGCTTTTTATTTTTTTCCTTGACTAATTATTATATAAGGAACCCTACATCGCTAACACAGTTGAAGGTGGCTGATGTGAAGTTAATTATTTTTAAAACACGTGTGTGTGTGTGTGTGTGTGTGTGTGTGTGTGTGTGTGTGTGTGTGTGTGTGTGTGTGTGACATACATACTAGTCTTTTTGCCCGTTTTTTTTTAAACAGGAAAAAGTTATGGACCGTTGACTTAGAATGGGTGCTTTATGTCAAATTGATGGCTGGATATGGTAAAATTTGTACTCATTTTTGCACTAATCCCTATTAATCCCTGTGTATCGAATGGATACCATAATACTTAGTTCGCTACACCTTATAATAAAGGTCCATGTAAAATTTCAGTTAGACTGGTCAACTAGTTTCTGAGAAAAAGTGGAACGGAATGGAAACTAAGAGAAATATATATATATTATGGAAATCGCTCCAGACAAGGCATGAAGCCAGATGATGTAGGGTGCTAAAAGATACTGCTTCAAAGTCAAAAACTAGCCAACAATAAATATTAAATGGACAGAAAATAACAATTCTTCCCCCCATGTCAGAAACACGGGAGGACTAAAGGATAAAATAAGGGAAGCAAAAATTATGAGGCTGCTGAAAGTAAACCAAAGTTAAAAAAATAAGACTTATTTTTTTACATAGGAGTCACCACTTATCAAGGCCTGGAGGCCACTCGAGGATAAAGGTTACATATAGTGTACAGTAATCAATGGGATAATATCGCAGTAAGCGTTAGTAATGGAAATTTGCTAAATTGGATTACTTAAAGGGGCAGTTCATCAAGAATTTGTTTATGTTGGACTTGAGGATAACCAAGTTGTAGTCAGCTGGAAAACAGGCAAACGGAAGAGAGTTCCACAGGTGTGCAGTTCTAAGAAAAAAGCTTTGTTCGTGGAATCTACGTTTTGATTTAGGCACAGATAAAGAGTGGGGGGAATTATTGACAGTGGTTTCAGCTAGACGAGTGAATGTTTTTCGTAACAGTTTGGCGAGGGGGATCATAGATTGGAGCTAAGATGAGCACTTGTCATGGAAATAACGATAAAGCAGAGACAGGCTCGCAACGTCTCTTCTGTGGGAAAGAGGTTGCAAGGAAGAGAAAAGGGCATACCTCACTAAGCTACGAAGTAAATTTTGAATTCTGTCAAGGCAGGATAAGCTGCTTCTAGCAGCTCCAGCCCAGATGTGGCAGCAGTACTCCATCCTTGGACGTACTTGGCTTTTATATAGATAGAGAATTGCATCAGCAGTGAGATATCTTCTGGAGCGGTAGGACCCCACCACTTTTTTACATTTTTAAATAGTTTAACTGTAAAGTTTTTAAACTTTAATAAATTTCAAGGTTTATATTTTGTTGAATTCCTTAATTTTCTTGACTAGCATCTTCCAAAATTGTAGAAGTCACATCTAACTTTTACAATTCAATGTTTTATAGCAGGATAGATTTCCTTCGTCGGAGTCGCTCATTATTATTATTACTTGAACCTCTGCTTATGTTTCTTTTCATAACTGGCAACCATGATTATCATCTCTTATCCCCTCCATCAGCACCTTGTTAGCAGCATATTATTTTGAAGCATTGATCTCTACAGGCTATTTAGTGGTTCTGCCAACTGGGCAATTTGGCCTGGCAGGGATAAACACTGAGGCCTCCTTCCCCCTGAACCCCAACCGAAACACCCCCTACCTAGATGTGTAGCTGCAAATCACCACCCCCCCCACACACACACGCACGCACATTCCTCATATGTTGAAACTCAACCTTTAATAATGGTTGAG
Source organism: Euprymna scolopes (assembly GCF_053919585.1). Taxonomy (NCBI): domain Eukaryota; kingdom Metazoa; phylum Mollusca; class Cephalopoda; order Sepiida; family Sepiolidae; genus Euprymna; species Euprymna scolopes. The sequence continues at coordinate 5,975,103 of NC_136501.1, forward strand.
ATACCACCGGCATATAAATGGAAGTTTAGCTGTGTGCCAAGACGGTAAACTTTTCATGTCTGGGATTGAGGCCGGCCATGGACAGACGAGTTGGCGAGACTGACTAACCAACAAGAAAGGGAAGATGGTCAGCCAGTGTTGCTGCCAGGTTAGAACGTTTTTATTGATCAGTCATTTAGAAATAACAGGCACTTCCCAGCATCCACCCTTCATCCTTGCACATCCAGAATGAATGGGGAATCTTGTGGTCTTAACTGTGCACTCTTTAAGCCTTATCCTCGAGTGACCTCTGGACCTTGATAAGTGGTGATACCTATGTAAAAAAAAATGCCTATATTAGCATTTTTATTATCTGTTTTTAATTTCTATATTTTTCAATTTTTATTCGTTCAGGGAAAATTAATTAAAAACTCTTCAGTTATCCCCTTTGTGGCCTTGTAAAAATATAGGATACTCTCTGGTGTGAATAAATTTCTAGCACAGTAGAGGGGTCCCACCTTCTTTGCCGCAGCCTTGATGATGTCCTCCATGTATTTTTTCCAATTCGTATTTCCATTATTCTATACTAGAAGCCACACTTGACATTTTCCAGGGATAAACAAAAACTCCTTATGGGTACTCCTGCTTCGAGTCCTTATCTCCTATATTACCATTTCTATTTCCAATTTTTTTATTTCTATAATTTTCAATTTTAATTTGTTGAGGATAAATAACTTTAAATATATAGACTCATTTTCGTTGGTTTCTTGCGTTTCTTGAAAGAAGGAATATATTTATTTTTCTGACTTTCCAATCGCTGATGTCATTCCTGGTGACTCCTAAATAAATAAATATTACAATATATTTTGTTTTACCATAACCTTAAATTATATCCGTGAATCTTTGGTAGTTTCTGAGTTGTAGTTGGACATGCAAAAAAAAAAAAAAAAAAAATTTCTTTATATCTTAGAGTAGCAGGAAAATCCGAAATTGCCTGGGAGCACGCATAAGAAGACATTAGAATAATCTAAAAAAAAGTGTGTGACATATCTGATTAAAATAAATATTAATTTAAAAGCAAAAGAGAAAAACAAAAAATGGCAATAGTGTAAAATGTCTGCAACATTTTGAATAACAAAATAATAGATTAAATAATGGACTAAATAGTAGGGTAGACTATACTTACAAGCCTTGGCTATGCAACTTATCCAGGAGAAGAAAAACTAAATAATAACAGCAGTTTCAGCTTATTATTTCCAGTCGCCATATACTTCTCTACTTAAATCCAGCAATGAGATTTTGTGGCACAGTTGTGATTGTGCAACCCTTGCTTCACTAAATATTTCTTGTCTAGACACCCTTACAGAGGATATCTATTATCTCTCAAGAATAAACAGATTTCCATATCATATATTTCTAAAAATGTATTTCTTCAATTATAATACAAGGAAATTTTGGGGTGGGTCTGTTTCTCTTCGTTTCATGAATAGTCGTCGATCGTCTTATCTGCTTCACTAAAGGAAATAAAACTATTTTCATGCAGAAAAGACAAAAGGAGACATTTGATGTGTTTTCTTCAAATGGCTTTATTTAAAGAGAATAGACTCCGGGAAGAGAGACTCATGTTAACTAAAATAATTGTTTATTTCTTTGCTTTCTAACTTACTGAAATGAGTGGCACCGATCGACAGAGACTTGAGGTAATATTACACTTAGATTATTGAGTTGTCTACATGATTGGTGGTGTCTTATTCGCATAGCTACCACAAAGAGACTGATTTAAAAACTTCAGTTTTTTTTTCTCAGCTCCAAAAAAGTTGACGTTATTCATCATTTATTGTCGTTTGCCTACTGTTTGTCCTGTTGCTTCCTCCTGCTTCAACTTTACGTCACCGGTCTTTCATTCAAGACTGAAACATTCTGTTTTATAAATCTGGGTTATTATGCACTCAGTGTGACTGTGGTTAAAATTCACGTTAGCTTACTTAATCGCCATTGGCATAGGGTTCTTAATATGCAATATGTCTATTAATGGTCAGTATATCTGCAATCTTGATAGTATGTAAACACACTTAGTATTTAGTAAAGCAAAACAAACATGCAAAGGAAAAAAAGTTAAATTCATTGTACTTGATTTATATACCATCCATCTCTTTATTTAAAAGAAAATGATAAAAACATAATTTCATTTATATACCATCCATCTCTTTATTTAAAAGAAAATGATAAAAACATAATTTCATTTATATACCATCCATCTCTTTATTTAAAAGAAAATGATAAAAACATAATTTCATTTATATACCATCCATCTCTTTATTTAAAAGAAAATGATAAAAACATAATTTCATTTATATACCATCCATCTCTTTATTTAAAAGAAAATGATAAAAACATAATTTCATTTATATACCATCCATCTCTTTATTTAAAAGAAAATGATAAAAACATAATTTCATTTATATACCATCCATCTCTTTATTTAAAAGAAAATGATAAAAACATAATTTCATTTATATACCATCCATCTCTTTATTTAAAAGAAAATGATAAAAACATAATTTCATTTATATACCATCCATCTCTTTATTTAAAAGAAAATGATAAAAACATAATTTCATTTATATACCATCCATCTCTTTATTTAAAAGAAAATGATAAAAACATAATTTCATTTTTATACCATCCATCTCTTTATTTAAAAGAAAATGATAAAAACATAATTTCATTTTTTGAAGTTATCCCGAACGATGCTGACTATTTTTTTAGTATACAAAACTACAAAGAAAAATGTCACATTGGATTATTCAGACTACTGTTTTTGTCTTTATTGTTACGTGCATAACGTTTTGGTCAGTATAATCTCTGATCTTATCCAGGTGTATATTGTTGAACTCAGGAATCTGCACAAAATTTCGAACGGAACACTTTATTTAATCCACGGGGGTAGCATGCTCTCGTTCCATCAGCCATGACTGGATAGAAGTCCTAAGTAATTTGCGATTGTATTTCATAGGTTGCCCACATTGAGTATTGAATCCTCAATTTTCAGAAGAGTGCAACTTACAACTGAATTTTACGATGTGTCATAATGGATAAAGTATTTGGTAAATTTCAGTAATAAGTTATATTCTTCTGAGGTTGAAGGTTCAATCCTCAGTGTGGGTGACCTACAAAATTCAATGGCAAATTACTTAGTCATTGCTGAAGAAAAGAGAGCATGTTACCCTCATGGATTAAATACAAGCTTCTGTTCGAAACTCCATGTTGATTCCCGAGTTTGAAAGAAAGATTCCCAAGTTCATAAGGTACACCTGAAGAAGGCTAGAGATTACATTGACCGAAACGTTGTGAAAATATAACTCAAAATAAGAACATTAACCTGAATAATTCAAATATTATGGCTTAACAATCCTCATCTCGAAAATTCAGAATCAAAAAGAAATAATTTTGAAAATTCTTTTAAGTGCATGTATAGGGTGAAACAATAAAGTTGTCACCCTAAAGAAAACAGCACTACAGATTTGTTTTAAAACTTTTATTGAAAATATCAATTCAGGTAACTTGATTATGTAGTAGAGATGACATCTATTCTCTGTAGTCGCCTTCGGCCTCAATCACCACCTTGATATGGGTCCAAAACTGGGAGCATGCCTTTTACACAAGCATTGGCGGGAGCTTGGCGAATACTCGGCGGATGGCAGCGATCAGGCTAGCTGTGGTGATGTTCCCAATGTATGACCAAACGAAGTAGTCCAGCAGGTTCAGGAGGATGAGGCGGGGTTCCAGAGAGAAGGGTATGAAGAGATAACACTCCTTCTGAAGCCAAGCCTTTGAACTGGGTCTACCAGTAGCCACCTGATTGCACCAGGAGGTCACCACAGTCTTCAACACATTCAGATACACTTTGGTATTGACTTTCAAGCCGACTTTGAAGATGGGAGGTGGCATGATATGACCTTCACTTGAAACCAAATCAAAGACCATAATCGTGGTCAGAATCTTCGTTGAGCTGTGCTCTCAAATGTTGAACTGTCAGGATTAACATTTTGAGGGTGCTGACAATGGGCCTGTGGTCATAACTTGAATCAGTAGAGAGCATGAGTATAACAGCGGCGCATCTCTGATCTCGCTCACTGAACATTGTGTCACTTTCAGACATAATAGAAGGCTCCTATCGCTCTTGGGATTTGTACACAACTGGCCAACATGTAGATGGTTTGCAACAAAAAAAAAAAAGAAAAACGATTTTCGTCAAACGGAAATGGAATCATGTCGTCTTTTCTATGGCGACAATTTTATCGTTTCACTCTGCATATGGTAGATTCTTTTTGACTAATAGATGATAGTCTAACCGATATTAACAATCCGATTGTGAATGGACCTGGGAGTAATAGCAAAGAAGAGTAATGATTCTCCTCCTCTGTGTTAACAAAGACTGCATAAATATCTCAGCTCCGTAATTTAATATGATAAAAGAATTATCATCACAGTTGCCGTCATGATGTAGTAAGAATATAAATGTCTCTCCCGCACTATTGTTGTCATCGTCGTTATTCCTGTTCCGGGTCCCTGTTATGTGTCCCAATATGTACCCGCAACACAACAATCATATACTCACAGATCCTGAGAGCCCATCTTTCAAACTCGGCCTAACATTCACAGGCAACATGAATTGGAAAAAAAAAACATTGAGGACATTGCCAAGGCTGCTGCAAATAAGGTAGACTCTCTTTACCATGTTAGTAAATTTTTTATGCCAGAGCACATCCTGTATCTTTACAAAGTCGAAATTTGCCTGTTCATGGATTATTGTTGGCCGCCTCCCATTAGTCTCTCACTTTTAGACAGAGTTCAAAAAAAAAAAAAAAAAGAAAGTGTCCAACCTAATAAATTCTGCAAGCTGCAATTTCTGTCCCCTCGACATAATCTTTCATGTCTGTGTCTATTTCGCAAGTATTTTAATGGAATGTGTTCTGATGAAATCGAAGCACTTGTACTTCCTTGACATGCATACTCCCGATGAACCCAACAAGCTGCAAAATCACGCCTCTTCACTATTGAATATTAATTTGCTAACAACATTCCTCTGAGGATAAGAGCCATTCTATGAAACTCCATGGAATAAGGAAAACTTAAACATTACCGTTGTAATCTTTGTCGAATAATAAATTGCTGTGAATTCTAATTTCATAATTGAAAATGATTTTCTTATATCAATGTTCTATCTGTAATATTGAGTTTTTTCATCTGATTAGGTTTGTCTATAAATATTAGAACAAATATGTATACATGTTTTAAGTTTACAGAATCAGATACCGGAGAGCCTTCTGCTTTAATAATGTTTTTATCGCTCAGACAGCTAAACTTTAGAATTTCCTCCCTGTTTCCTGCTTCCCTGGCTGTATTAAGCTGCAGAAGTTTAAATGTAATGTGAGCAGACATCTCGCTGTTCAACTTCCCATAGTCCGCTGTTAGACATGACTTCAAATCGTAGTCCGTTACGTTCCAAGTGGCAATATGTCTTGCTTGGGGGTGGAGAAAGAGTAAGGAAAAAAGAATAAGATCCTAAAATGAGACGTAAGAGCCGATGCAGCTTCAGTTTTAGTTTATAAAATGCTGTGTGGTTCGTGTCATCCTTTCTTCTTCTTCTTCTTTTTGAAGAGGGTTAGCATTTCGACTGGCAAATAATAGAACTCTTTTTAAAAAAGAGATCAAAAATATTTATTTCTTTTGAATCTGAAAAACTCAGCGGTATGAATAGACAGAAATGTCATTGTTGCAATTCAATATATAATGGCTTTCTTTGCTTATTCTATATATATATATATATATATATATATATATATATATATATATATATATATATATATATTCGAAATTGTTTTTGATATTTAAATGTTAACTGCAGGGTGTCAGTTTGCTCACAGTAAAACAATCAGTTGTAGAAAATGCAACTGAACATATCAGACACAAATAATCAGAAATGCTTAAAGGTTAATATGCACTTATATATATATGTGTGTGTATATATATATATATGTATATATGTGTATGTGTATATATATATATATATATATATGTATGTATATATAAGTGATGGGACGATTCCAATATTTTTACCAATTCTGTACTAAATTCCTGATTCCGATTCTTTATACATCTCTAAATATTGGTAGATTGTTATTTCCCCTGTAAAAACACGTTAAATATGCAGATATTTTCCTAAATGTCAAAATACACTTGTGGAGAATGATCTATTGATTTTAGCTTTACTGATATCATAAAATCAATAAATATTTATTATTTTATCAATATTACCAGCAATGGAAGATTTTACTTTAAAAAAAATCAAATAAAAAAGACAATTAAAAGAATCGTTTTGGTATCAGAATATAGGCATCAATTTCTCCGATTATGATACTGATTCCGATACCCCCAAATCTTCTGATTTTTCTGATTCCCGATTCCGATTTCAATTAATCGTCCCAACACTATCATATATACACACTAGCAGGCAGCCCGTCAATACCCGGTTGTAAAATACACATAAATATTATATTTTAATTAATATAGAAACAGATGTGTATGTGAATATTATTTTTTCTAAACAGTTCACTTCTTTTAAGTAAAAATAAAAAACACTGGAGCTGAGATTGAAGCCAAAACAAGACAGTGATTCCAGTACGATAACCATTTGACCAGCTTGACACGTTGTTTACAAAGTGCTTTCCGACCTATTTATTCTTAGCATAAGGAAGCTGTCATGTTTCACAGCTGTGTATATGCTGCTGAAAACACATAAAAATCCGATCACCCTGCCCCACGTATTAATTTTTCAATTTTGACCTTTTACTTGCCCCTTTTTTTTCGGATAAAAACGGATTAAGAAGTTATCCACATATCTGAATGCCCTATATACAAAATTTCAAGTCTGTAGATCAAACCTTTGTTGAGTATATAGGTGGAGGTACCCTCATACACACACATACTTAAATAATATAAATATAAATATATATATATATATATATATATATATATATATATATAAAATAAGAATTACAGTTAAGTTTATCAAAATGATCCAAGATGGTAAAACTAAAGTATATCATAAATATTAAAGAATTAATATTTATAAAGTAATCTCAACCAATGTAAAAGCTCGATAAAACCAAACAGGAGATAGAGCTTATAATAATGTGAGAATGCACAAATGTTCACCGAAAAAATAAATAAATAAAAAAAGAATCAGAGGCCAAACTCCATGAAGAGTGATAACAAATAGATTCTACCACCTGCAACAATTTAGCCAATAATATGCAAAAAATTGAAATGTTTTGTGAATACACATCCATAACATTTATTCAAAAATTGTAGCAAATTCTTACTTTTTTCATCAGATTTTTGGCATCCCTGGTGCGGCTTATGGTCGCTGTAGAGAAGGAGAAGCATTTCATATTGATTGTGTGGTTCCAACTATCAAATTTGGAGGAGGAAGTGTGATCGTTTGAGGCTGCATGGCTTCTTCAGGCACTAGACTGTTGTACACACGTTAGGGCAGAATGAACTCCAAATTTATACTAACATGCTGCACAAGATTTATCAAACTTCTTTGACTAAAATATTTAATAATAAAATTCCAAGTCATGTAATCTTCCAACAAGACAATACCCCATGCCATACATAAAAAATTTAAATGGGTTGGTTTGAGAAAAAGGGATTACAGTGATGAAATGGCCCCCTCACTCCCCAGACTTAAGTCCCAATGAAACTTTGTTGTCCCATCTAGGGAAAAGAGTGAGAATACACAAATGTTTATCAAAAAAAGAATTAGAGGCCAAAATCCATGAAGAGTGGCAAACAATTAGATTCTACCACCTGCAACAATTTAGTCAATAAAATGCAAAAACGGACAAAAGCTGTTATAAAGGCAAAAGTAGGACATTCCAAATATTAATTGCTGTTAAAATAGATTTATTAATGTTTACTCCAATATTCTTAACCTTGAAATATTTAAGTTTGAATCATGATATCGATTTTTCATGGATGCTCCATAATTTTGACCATGGCTGTATGTGTGTCTATATGTACCTGTAAATATGTATATGGTGGCTTGCACTGAAATTGAAATTTTTCGACATATAATATCTAATCCTTTTTTCGCACAACCATTTTGATCTATCAGACCAGACGATCAAGGTTCCCTCCTTCCTCTACCTACACTAGTTCACTTCGACATCTTACAGTTAGTAACGAGTTTGAATTTGTTCCAAAAATAGAACGACTGTCTCTTCCTTAAAAGTTTTATAAATTCCTGCTTTTAGTTTTTAGCATAATTCATTTTCAATTTCTCAGCCGATAGGAGCGAATGAGTACACCTTTTTTACTCTATCGTTGTGAGACCAATAACTATTAACAAATCATATTCTCAACTGGAATTTGCTCATGTTTACTGATTAATATTTTGCCCGATGGACTAATACGCAAAAAAAAAAAAATTAATTAAAAAAGTATTAATAATAATGTCGTTCATCAAATTCCGTCTGTGTTTGTTTACAATATCATGTCAGCTGATATTTGGGAATATTTTACATAACACCGGCCAGTGCAACATAAAATATTTCTCTGTAAAAATTCTTCTTATTTATCTATAAGAGAAAAGCTATTTTTAAGATCAGATTTTTCAATTTTCGACACTGATCGGATGAATTTCTGTATAAAACATATCTAAGAACACTGCCAGACATATAAATTACTTTTGTGTGAAATTTGTAAGATAGGCGCAGCCATTTCAGAACCTATGAGGCAGGAACTCACACACACATACTTTTGGACTATTTCACTTACGTTTCTACATCTAACCAATGAATATTTGGATTGTACCACATTTTTCAACTTTTTTGTCTTCATCAAGCATAGCCTTCATTTGGAATATCCTTTTAATCTATGCAATTAACATCATTATCAACTTTTATACAAATATGACTTGTCTCATATTTTTAAATTTTCAATTTATCTCCTAACTAAAAAAAAATTATAGCTTGCCTATGAATATTATTTTGCTAACTAATTTCTTCTGAGGATAAGTGCCATTCTTTGAAACTCCATGGAATAAGGGAAATTTTAACTTTTCAATTGTATTCGTTGTTGAGAGTTCAAGTTGATTTTCTTATATGTTATCGATAACTGTGCATGGGTGTCCGAAAGGATTGTTCCAAAAATAAAGCCTATTTTTTTTTTTAACTAAAAAAGTTGAAGAGCAACAAAGATAAGAGTGTTACCATTAAAACGAGTGACTTTTTTGTGGTCCAGAATTTCTTCCACCATTCTCAATTCACTTTTGCCAGGAATTCAATGACGTATCTCTGCTTCTGACGCACATCAATGACAGAGTTGCTTTCTTAGAGCCTCACACTGTCAATATGTTTTCCTAGAGTTTCACACCGTCAATATTTGTAACAGCGAGACGAAACATTCAGGTCATGAATGCATAAGTTCAGTCACCATAACAATGCAATTTGCAATCCCCTCTGATTCATCCAAGCAGAATAAAAAAAATAGGAGACATTACCTTTGGAACGCCTCTCGTACATACATGCACAAAAGTCTGATTGAAAACAAAATACTTGGTAGCAATGTACTGTTAGAATTACATGATTTTCCAGTTCTGGCAGGTCAATGGCTATGATTGATGGGTGATGCTCTTTGGGGTCAGCCGTTGTCCAATATGCGGGTAGATAGAGAATTGATTAGTTTGTTTATATCATAGAGAGAAAGATTTGATATTGAATTTTAATTTCTAAAAATATCTCTGTGAAGAAAGATCCTAGTAGATATGACCACCTTACCCGCCAAAGAATTGTTCAGTCAGAAGCAACTCCTAGTTAAGAAATATGCATATTCACGCGCTAATATCATAATCCTATTTCATGAGTACTTGAGAAAAAAGGTACTCGTGCATTTTTGGTACCGTACTGAAATAATAACGCTATTATTTTGAAAGCCAGTCTTCACATGGGGAAGGGAACGTGTTTTGTAACTATTCTGTGCTTCCATCTAACAATTTACTAAAAAAAATAGATATTGTGAAACTTGAATTTAACTTGAAAAAAACTATTTAAAAATGTTATTTATTTTTTATCCCATTTTCACCCCAAACAAGGCACAGTGCCACTTTGATGTAGCAGGCTACTATTGGAGACATAAGTTGAAGAGATACTATGTAGGGAGTTGAGCAGCAAGATTTCTGTTCACATTAAATATGAACTTCTGCATGTCAGTACAGTTGGGGAAGCAGGAACTCGGAAGAGAATTCCAAAGTCTAGCAGCTCCGAGAAAGAAACTTAGAGTGGAAGGCTTTCTGGCATCTGGGGATCTCTACTGTGTAGGGGTGGAACTTTGCTGCTTGTAGTGTTAAAATGCATAAGCACCGAGAAAAAAAGGATATACAGGAACACCATCTCGTTGGTTCCAATAGCAAAGCACCTGTCAACAATATAATAATTTTAAGTGGAAGTCTTGATTAATGTTTGGAAAATTAGTTTTAGATATTTAAAAAAAAGCTTCCGTTGTGAAAGAGAATAAAAATAACCTAAAACCAAATATATCTCAGCCACACAAAAAAAAGCTAATAAGAAAAGCTGACATCTGAACTTTGTATAATGAATGATCAGTGAAATTATGGGATAGCTCAAAGCTAAAATCGAATATTGTCGACGGGGGGTGTGGAGTGAGGATAATTAATCTACAATCCGTAGAATTCATGTTGAAGATTAAAAAAATCAATCTTTGAATCGATTTTAAGTATCAAAAGCGATTTTTAAAATTTATTTTTAATATTTCATTAAAAAACAACTCAAGCTCAGATCAAAATTTAATTTTGATCCCAGCTTTTGGTGTACAAGAAGAAAAAAAAAAGAAGTTTGACGAGAATTTGATTCCAAACAAGTTGAGCCTCACGGAAACATTAATTAAAAACTAATCCTTTGTAAATTAGGAAATGATTTCAAGCAATTAGTTCAATTAATGTTATTAATTAATGATTGATTACTTTTTATTAATCTGTGTAACATTTTTTTATTACTACTGGAATTGCTTTAACATCGCAATGGCATGCGTGATAAAGAGCTGTCCCTGCGTGGCAAGTTTCCAAGGATATACAGTGCTTAAGACTTTAGAAGCTGTTTCTGAATTTTCGAGATGAGACATGACAATGCGTCTCATTTGAATTATTCAGACTACTGTTCTCATCTTCAGTATTATTTTCACAACGTTTCGCTCGATGTAACCTTTGACTTTCTTCGGGTGTATCTTCTCAAATTCTAGAATTTTTCTGTTGAAATTTGGAATCTGCATGGAATTTTGAATGGAACCCTTTATTTAATCCATGGAATTTTGAATGGAACCTTATATTTAAAATATGGAGGTAGCATGCTCTCGTTTTGTCAGCCATGACTGGGTAGAACTTCTAAGCAAAATGGCCATTGAATATAATCCAATGGACACTATGCATTAGGTTGACCTTCCAAATTTACACTGTCAATTGTTAAATAAAAATATATGTGCTCTGGAACAAGCAATTGAGCACTCTTGTTATTCATCCTATAACACTAAAGTACAATATATATATATATATATATATATATATATATATATATATACACGCACACACACGTATACTCTTTCTTTTGTGCTTTATTTATTTTGTAACATTGTCACATGGTATCAGTGCATATTTGTTAATTTATGTCGTTTCTTGTCTAGACAACGTCATATCAATTTTGGTAATTTGCCTTTTGTTCAGCCATTTTTCTTGCATCAACGAATAAATACAAACAATAAAGAATCGCTTGTGAAATTCAACGAACAAACCGCAGATTAAACAACAGGAAACATAATTGTCTTATATTCAAAAGAACAATTCTTTTTCTTTATGTATTTCTCATAAATCAAAGAAATTTTGCCATAATTTGTGTATATATATATATATATATATATAGTCATTTATAAAATATATATGGCGATTAATACACTCTAGGACTCTTCAGGCTTATGCGCCTAAGCCTGAAGAGTCCTAGAGTGGATGAAACACGGAATATTTAGTGTAGCTTAATCGCCATATACATTTTATAAATTACTAACTAGCTCTACCTACGTATTGAGCACTTTTGAAGTAAATACTTAAAGTTTATGCATAAATCTATACTTTCGTATATTAATTTTATGTGAGTAAATTAAGTAGTTATATATACACACACACACACACACACACACTAGCAAGGCGAGCCGATGTTGCTTGGGATTGAATGATGATCAACGAATGCTCCACACTTTCAATACTTTTGTCATCGAAATCAACGAAATCCCCCATTTTTCAATCAAATTGATTGATTGTGTACTCTAGTCGGGGACCCCCTGTGGTGCAGTGAGAGGAAGTTTCTTATGTCTCCCCACAGTGACTTATGCTACAATACTTTGTCATCTACATTGCACTGTCGGAAATATACTGTTGATTTTATGAAACAATTTTTTATATCTTAGCTTGAATTCAAATTT